>NW_016161734.1:25636-33742 GCF_001687245.7 Rhagoletis zephyria | reverse complement strand
TATAACGCAAGCATTCTTCTTAATTCGAAATTTGTAATTTTTGGCTATTAACTATGCACTTACGAAAATTTTGACTAAACTTTGCTAATTTTCTTTCTATCATGACCCACTTATTACACATGCACATGGGAACATGGTCGATCATAGTATGTATGTATGTATATACAAACATATGAACGTATATTACAAAATGTAAGAAAGTTTCTTAAGATGATGATTGGGAAATCGACTTCATGTATTTCCCTCACAGGACCCTCCCTACCAGAAGAGTTTGCCGTATACTCAAACACAAACGCAAATTACTTCTAAAATGATACCGTTTGAATCCGGTAACATTTTTTTTAATTTATTAAAAGCAATGTGAAAATTCGACTGAACTGATAACTGTAGATTTTAATGTACATGGTCGCTCCGTACTCTTCCCTGGCAGCATTTCGAGTCAGTAAGAGCTGATTCCTATAGATTTTTGCGGAAGAATCAGAATCTGACCTTAGAAATTTCAAATTGGCTCTAGTTTTTGAGATATTTTGACTAAAAGGTGTAAAAAAAAACGAATTATTGGCATATTTTGAACCGTTATAATATAAAAACAGTAGATGATAGAATATTTTTAATAGATGTAAAGAAAGCTTAAAGCTTGTTCTGAAAGATAAGAAGACTTTATGGTAGTATTATTTTTGAAAATCTTTTAAAATGCACAGGTAAGCAAAAAGTAAAAAATGTCCGCATATTTCTACTTAAAATTAATTTAGAGTAATTTTCATGTTGTAGCTGTGTTCGCTGTGCATATATTTTTAAACTTGTTTTTGTAGCTTTTTACAAGCTTTTTTACATCGTATTCGAAAGATTCTACCAGACCCCGTTATTCCTTATAGATGTCTAAAAAATGCCAAAAATTTGTATTTTGGTACTTTTACGTCAAAATATCTTAAAAACTGGAGCAAATGTAACGTTTCTAATTTCAGATTTTGATCCTACGGGAAAAATTCTGTAAGAATCAGGGTTGAGTTTCCGTGCCTCAAAATTTTTTGAAATCTTGTTGGCCTGTGTTGTAGATCAATTATAATTGGAGTTAATAAGCTTATTTCAGAAAAAAAATTATCGCTTTTCTTTTTTTTTGAAAATGTTTCCACGCGATTTCTACTCCTTAAGTCTTTTGCTTGGTCTCGTTAAAATAATTTTCCTTTTAAATAGATGTGTTGAATGATTATGCCTTTTTGGAATACAAGTTTTAGCTTAAAATATTAACGGAAATGATCAAAGTGCGAAATTTGGTGTCTGCGATTCCAAGCCCCAAAATTTTTCTTTATATTTTATAAAATACGCATTTAACTTTCCGATTTCGATCGAAATACATAGTTCTTTGTAGTAGTTTCGCTTTGGTATCATAAAAGACGTGACACTTCGGTGGAACCCTTCTTTCCGACAACGAATAAGAATTCGAGGAAAGCGATATCTTCGGATATGATTTTCACAGAAATGTATCAAATAAGTGACATCCGTGATAGAAATTGTTGACGGGGTTCTAAATCTCGTTTAGTTATGTTTTAGTTTTTCCTATTTGCAAACAAATTTTGTATTTGTATTCAAGTTTACGGCAAATGGTTCTTGCAGGGATTTAATCTGATACGACGACTGCACATATTTTGTGTGCGTGCATGTTTTTTACAACAGCTGTTTAAAATAATCAAGAAATTATCATTTAAAATCATACCGAGTACACGTTGATCTACAAAATGTATGTCGTTGCATATGTGTATGTATATTTTTAATATATGTATGTATATCTTCTATATTCACTTATTATATCGTCGCTAGTATGCCAGAAACATGAATGTGTAAAAGTTAAAATTTTGGGAAATCAAGTTTGAAAGTTGTTTTTTTAGTAGACTTAACTCTACATTTATGCAATTGAAATTGTAAAATATGCGGTTTCCGTGTACGCATGGTATTCTGGATTTTAGTATAACATAGAACATCCAAAGGTTAATCAAGTCAACTAAATAGCTTAAAACTAACTGATAAATTTGCACATTCATGCTTCTGGAATAAGGGTGATGACATCTTAACGATTAAGGGACACGCATATTTTACAATTAAATTGGATTTAAATTAGTTTACCTAGTAAGTAAGTAATATTTTGTATGGCCTTAAAGCACTATGTAATAAGTATTTTTACAATAAACCGTTATACATTTTAACTATTCGATGGCAAGCTATACATTTTGCCATACAATATTTTTTAGCTATTAAAAGTTGCGAAATTTTGCAACGGAGCCATTGATTGGGAGGTGATTCCCGTCGAATAAGAATATAGTCTTCGAATTATCGAGATGGATCTATGTAGTTTCTTTAGATACATAAAATAAATAAATATGTAAATAATTGGCGCTTACACATTTTCTAGTGCTTGGCCGAGCTTCTCCCCATATTTGTGGGGCGCAACTTGGGGGAGGGGAGGGACTTGCAGTTCTACGTCGCCTCTGAACGGCGAATCGTTTTAGTGAGAAGCTTTTTCATTGGAAGTTTGCCATTGCTTATCCTTTTTTCAACTACTCCTGGTTTGCGAATTTATTTCTCTTATAAAACTCGAGATATGTATCTTTGGAAAATATGGTCCGTCAATTCAGAAATATCTACCAAATTTTAGATGAAAATACATATCGTTACCTTAATTCACAAAGGCCCTAACCATAATGTAATAAACGTAACAAACAGGTAAACACGTACGAAAAAAAAGAAACACATCCCTACAAAAAGCTAGCTTGAAACTAGTTGATAAGTAATGCAGGAGTAATGACGGTGATTGTTTTCTTTAAACGCGTTTCTATTTAAATATCCTGCACCTCGCAAATTTTTTCGGTTTTTACGATACCGGGATTTTCAGGATGTCGTTGGTTCAATCTAGATATTTATTATATTTCAACGACTTAACAAGAAAAAATTGCATCAATATGGTTTAAGAAGCTCTCCTACCATATAATTAATAATAAGTAAATGGGTTTGAAACGTATTGATTTAAAGTGAAAATTATTTCATAACTAACAAAACGAAAGACAGTAATTAAATTTATATGAAATTAATAATACTTTAGTGTGTACATATCTGATAAAGTAATTCAAGGTATGTCGAAAAAAGCTCGATGTAAAAAAAAATTTAAGAAAAAAATTTATTTTTTGGTTGAAATAAGTTCGTAATACTGGTGGCAGAAATAAAAGAAGCGCCTTAATTCGATCAGGTTTGTCTATATTCCTTTTGTTTATCCCAAATTTAATTTTTTTATAAAAGCATCTAGATGCATCAAAACTAAAATTTTGAAAAAAGTGTCACTTACGTTATTTTGGCGGTTAGGGCTCGTTATAAAATTTAAAAAAATTCAGTGCAATGTAAAACAAAAGTATGGGCACCAAATGAAATATTTTTTTTGGGTTCATAAGGACGAACAGGAATTGAAACTGCCCCTTTAATCTATTTTATTTTTTTAAGCTAATAAAGTTATTCCTTAACACATAATTTTATCAAAAGTAATAATCGAAAAATTTCAAGGATATTAGAGGATAAAATTATAAAAGGGCACCAAAAAATGTAATGTGTAATAACTCTACAGAATCTTCTCCATCATTTGATACCCATACTGTTTTTTAGGTATCTATGTATACTCACTGAAATTTTTAAATAATTTTTTGAATTACTCATATCTTTCAAATTTCAACGTTCTTTTAAAAAATCCTGACGTCAAAGAGAAAAATTAAGAACGCAATTTTACTATATTTGGCCCTTGGTTTGGCGAATATATTATTATTATTTTTTTTTTTTGCTAAATTGCCTGCCGCAAGGTGCATTTTGTTGATACGCGGTTTTGCACTTTAAACGACGATATGTATGTATGTACGTATACAAATTTTAAGGATTACTTCAAAGAATTTTAGCTGCATTCGCATCTTATATGCACATATATGTACATATGGACATAAAAGAAATCACGTCATTAAATGAAACAAATGTTTTATGAAACTGTTTTAAAGATTTTTTTTGGTTCTATTCGCCCAATGTTTTCGCGCGTTTAGTTAAATAATTACTTCTAAAAAACATCCCCACTTATAAAAAACGATGTAATGTTTTCTTCTACATACGTATGTACATATATCAGTGTAAATCTAGGTCCTGACGCGGTTATGTGTGCATAATATTGTAAGAAAATTCTCTTACTCAGTTCTGAAGTTCCGTGGCTTCAGGCAACCAAGTCGTCTAACTTCGCAACTAGGCGCCTTAAAGTATTGCACCACTTTCCACACAATGCAACGCTCGTAGTTCCTGCTCCTTTTCATTTTTGGTATATTTATGTATCTATAAATGCATTTGGTCGAAAAACACACAATTCAAAACTATCTCAAAGCACAATTGAATTTTTAATGAAAATTAGTAAATGCCAACTTGAAAAGGGTTAAAAGTTATTCATCATTTGACATTATAGTCGGTGTTCAAAAGAGAGAAATGTGAAAATCACTTCTACCTTCTTTAATATGCCTTGGTTATTAGCCGGGGACCGGATTTTATGGAAATTGCCTTTTTCTGCTAAAGAGATAGAGTATATTCGATTAAGAATGTCCACAATTTAGCTTTCCCTGATTCCATATATATATACACATTTGATGTTGCCTTTTTTTGGCTTTTCTACCTTTAAAAAAGTGATTATAGCATTTACAATTTTTTTTAAGATTAAAAAATATACACGTGCCCATGCGGCTTATAGAAGCGCAGGGACGGAAAAATTCAAAGCCGTTTTCTCAGCTAACGTAGGCTTGAAGACAATAAGGGGTGTGGATAAAATTGTAAAGGGCGAGGAAAAGCCCTTATTCCTGATATTTAATATGAACATTTCAAACGTTCCATATTTAAATTGGGCTCCACTTGTATCAACCTAGGTCGAGCGCACACTTAGTACATTCAAGGCTTTTCTTCGCGAAAATCGAATGAAAATGCTGCCAGAAAACTTCAAAATGCATTTTGTGGTTCAATGTTACTACAACTATACAGATTAAAGTTTTACGAGTTAGAAACTCGAAAGGATAAAATAGTCAAAGATTCAAAGTACAAATTTTTCATATAATGAAACTAGTTCACAGTTTTTCTCTTTTTACTTGTAATATGAACATTTCTAAAATAAATGTATTTTTTGATTGTTCTTCGTATTTTCTGTCTTTTTTAGTGCCTTATTTTGCTTTTTTTTTGCAATACATAGTGCCATTTCCTGCCTTTTTCGTTATTTTATTTTGCCTTTTTTATAGGTTTTTAGGTCATAAAAATCCGTTCCCTGGTTATTACCATGATACAAAACTAAAAGGCAGTTTCATTTATTGACATTCGTTGTTGTTGCCGACCACTTGACTTTTAACAAGTTAATGACATTTAACTAAAATTATGCTACCAGATTCACTAGCAACAAATTTTGTTTCTTGAAAAAGTAAAAAAAAAAAAATTGTGAAGTTAGGTAAGTTGGATAAAAACATTAAAAGAAAATTCTTGCGCGCTTCCAAACTGCAAGAATTCGGTACACCTGTGCAAAGGTTCGAAAATAAAGTTTTTTTCCCCGAGGATAGACGCAAAATATTTTTAAACCTCTATCCGTTTAAATCGTTATCCGTGAAAGAAGGGGAGGTCGAGTTAAAATGATGCCTTGCAACTTGTAACATTACCAACTTTTGGATTCTTGAAATTTTCGCATAAAGATGTGGCGCTGCTCAAAAATATACATACATAAATATATACATAAATATGATCACGAAACTATGTATTTGTGACAAAAATTATCCACATAAGATGGATATTTCATTTTCATATCGGCTGCGTTTCTTTATACATTCCGGATAATCCCATTTCACAGCCGGAATAAACAGAATGCGTTTGAAATATACGTTAACATATCATCAGGAACGTTCTAAAGAATAAGTAAACAAAAAAGTTTATTCCAAACGTTCAGAATGAATAAAGAAATGCAGCCTTCATAAAGTTTTTATTTATAGAAAAATTCATAAGTAAGACCGTACGGGTACGGTTCGGTTATTTGTACAATGCTTTTGGGTTATCGCGTCCAAACGCGTGACCCGAATTAAAAAAAAATTTAACATATTCTTCTAGTCAAAGGATTAAGCTTTGATTCAAAGCAAAGGTTTCGCTTTAAAATATGTACCTTTTTGTGTAAATTTGGAGGTGGATTTTGCGCAAAAATACTGTGGATGGCGTAACCGGAGTTGGGCTGATGAGGTAATTTTTTCTAGCGCGGACGAAGGCCACCAGCGCGGAAAGGAGTTTTGCGCAACACCATTTTGAAAAGGCCCCCTTGTGCCTGTAGAAAGGTCATGGAGGAGAACAATGACTTTTCTTACATTTTATACTATGCTCTTTTTAATGAGTGTAGTTTTAGGTGGCACACCCCTTCTTCCTCCGCTCCCCACCAAAACATCATTGTATAAATAACCGAACATTTGCCATGCACAAAAAATTAAATCATCTCATGTATGGTTTGATTGCTTACAAAGTGGCAAGGTAGCTCATAATTTTGTACAATTTATGAAACTTCAAAAACTTATTTTTTGTAAAAAATTTTGAAATGAAACTACCTTCTTTTTGTATCATGGTTAGTTCGAAAAACAACGGAGTTACATGCCATTTTTCAAAAAGCCCTACCTGCATTTCATACTCATTTTATAATGTGGTGGTTCACGCTTGCCTGGCTATCAGGTTATCTGGTTATGTGCTTATATTTATTACTCAGTTTACAACAATAAAATACAACTGCAAAGTTTTTTGCTTCCCCTGTGAAATAAAAAAATTGTAGGTTAGGGCCTTTGCGAATTAAGGTGACGATATATTGTTATCTACTCACGAAATTGAGCGTACAGTTTTTTTTTTTTGTTGATCGCAATATTTTACATGCTAAAATTTTAAATATGGCTTATATTTTAGCAAATTTCAAATGTCTGCCCAACGCAAATTTAATTATTTTTATTGATTAATTCGGTGGCCACTGCGGTGTAGTGGTTAGCAGTGCGCACTCCCACTCCGCACGGCCGGGGTCGAGCACAATTTCGGACCATAAAAATACAATCGCCGTTCGGAGTAGGCGAAAAGCGGTGCCAACATGAAGGCGCACTCCACAAATCGGAGGCGAAGCTCGGCCGTGTTCTTCTACATATACCTACATATACATACATATGTACATACATACATTTACGCTTAAAGGGCGGTTTGCAGCCCTCACGAAAAACGAAAAATTCATATAAAAAGGATCAGTCCAACACCTTCATCTTGACCTGTGGTACGTGTCGGAGCCGCAGCCGCTAAACTTAAACGTAGAATACGTGATATTATTAAAATCACGTTCAAGTTAAAAACGGTACATGAAATATTCGTTTTGATTGCATTGAATTGAATTTAATACATCAATATGAATTGCAAAATATTAATAATTAGCAATAGAGAAGCAGATCCAGCTTATAAATAGCTTGGGTCCCCGTATTAACATTCTTCTTCTTCTTCGTGTTCATGTTCGTATTCTCATTATCTTCTTCGGATTTGTGCATAAATTAGCTAAGACTTCTGAAACAGCTGGCAACACTCCTAAATACAGTTCAGAAATAAAGCATTTTTAAACCCATCGCTTTAACTTATTAAATAATTAGAGTTTACCTTTTTAAGCCAGTGGCAACCGTTTTTCTTCTTCTTCTTCTTCCTATTTTGCGCTGTAACCGCCTAAGCGATTTTGGCCGAGTTCAGCAAAGCACGCCAGTCGTTTCTCTTCTGTGCCAACTGGCGCCAATTGGAAACGCCAAGTGAAGCCAAGTCCTTCTCCACCTGATATTTTCATCGCAGTGGGGGCCTCCCTCTTCCTCTGCTACCACCAGCGGGTGCCGAGTTGAATACTTTCAGAGCTGGAGCGTCGGTGTCCATTCGAACGACATGACGAAGCCAGCGGAACCGCTGTATTTTAATTCGCTGCACTATGTCAATGTCGTTTTAAAGCTCATACAGCTCATCATTCCATCGTCTGCGGTACTCGGCGTCGCCAACGCGTAAAGGCCCGTAAATCTTCCGCAAAATCTTTCT
>NW_016161734.1:0-15206 GCF_001687245.7 Rhagoletis zephyria | reverse complement strand
TTGCCTTAAAATACTCGATATTTGTTGAATTTATATAAAATTTGTATACGATAATATTTCTACTGGTCCAAAGAACCTATATCCCGAAAATCAATTTTTTATCTGCAAATCATAAGGTGCTAGAACAGTTTAAAGGCTCAAAATTGACCCCAAAATAAGCCGGTATTTACCGTTGTTTTGACGACAGACTCCGAATCGGTTACTTACGAAATCTATCTTTCGGTTTGGTATCTTAACTTTGAAACGCCACACTTCTCTTTGAAATCGCTTCACTAGTTCTCGTGCAATAAGCGTTTTCGAGAAGTTCTAAAAATTACAACTACAACATTTGAGCATAGCCTCCATATCGAAACGTATGTAAGACGTATTCTACGTCAAAAAGGTATTTTTTCCTTTTAAATGTTTTTTCTCAAATGTTTACATAAAAGTATACGAATAAGCATATCAGAACAACGATACCAACTTTTTAAAAATCCTTCGAAATTATATATAATAATATAAGGTTTTTAATTTTCCGAAGACCCGACCTATGCCCCCTTATAGAACCTGTAATATAAGTTTGCAAAGCCAAAGTTATAAACCATTTAAAAAGGCGGTCTACTGTACTGAAGTGCATTTTTAGTTTTTGAGTTATTTACATATAAAAAAATAATTTTTTACCAAAGATCCGGAGAAATTACTTTTTTACCTATGACTCAATCTCTTAAAAAAATTGGTTTGGTCCAATACCCAGCGGAGTGCTGTACAGTGTAATGATTCTAAGTTTAAAATTTTTTTATCTAAAACTAATAAAGTTAGAAGGACGAAATTCGAGGATGTGGTAGTTTACATATTAGTCCTCGACATATATTTTTTTCAAAAATAAAAAAATTCCAAGGATATTCAAGGATAAAGTTTTAGAAGGACATTTTCAATACTTGTTCGTCCTGGAGCGCCCAAAAACTTCCTTTTTTTCTATTCCACAGAATTTTCCTTTTCATTGATACCCATATTGTTATTCTACAATGCACCACATCTGAAAAAATGTGAAAATTAACTTATTGGGTGCAAAAATAAAAAAAAAATTACATATAAAATAACATGTTTAGAGTATGTCAAGTAAAATGTATCAAAATATTTCACTGCTTACAAAATTGTAATGAAAACTAGATTTGTGTGTACAAATACGGTCGGTAAATAATCTGGTTAAGTGTGTACATCAGTTCGGACGGTCAAATTGTTCGGCCGAAATCGGTCGGCCTATTGGATGCAATGTACGTGATACTGATGTGGATACGTTAACAAATAGTTTCTAATTTGTTTTCGCATAGGAAATAAAATAAAAACTTTGTTCCAAGTGTCCGAACGTTCGAGTTATCGTGTGTTCGAGTTTTCGCGAGTTCACTGTATTTGTATTTGTATATACAGATATCCAAAGATAACCTTATGTCTCTTAATGAATTCCAGACAAGTCGGCCAAATTAAAGGCTCCATATTTTAATCAGCTATTTTTTTTATCGAAGTCACCTGATATAAATACACATACAAACTACAAATATTAGTTACTTTTTAATTTATTCTCAATAGTATCGTATCTAACGTACAATTACCCAAAAATATACTTTAATAAATTGTGAACAGAAAGTTTTATCATAACCAAGGCATTTTTGTTCCGGCAGCAGTGAAGATGCTAAACGTGTAAGAGCTAAGTACCGGTACATACAAATATATAATCGATTTCCAACCACCACAAGGAGAATAGGTTGCACTTTTATCAGTCTGGTGTTAACACACACATTGATATACTAAGGCAGGGGGGTGGGCAAGGTCGAGGCCGAAAAGAGCCACATGTAAATTCTAAATTCTACAAAGAGCCGCAAAAAACAACAAAAACAACAATTTTTGTTTTAAATAAAATTATTACCAGAAATGGAAAACATTAATTTCATTATTATTCTAATGCACGTAAGATAGATATTAAAGAAAATTCACAGATCCCTGGCCAAATTTTCAAAATCAGTCAGTTAAAGCCGTTCGTAACAGTTCTATTAAATGTTGGTTAATCAATTGTGAACGGTATTGTGACTTTAAGAATTTCATTGTAGGGTACAAAGACTCACAGTAATACGTTGTACCAAAAATTGAAAATATACGCCATGCAGCTGTATTCTACAGCGGATATTTTTAATCTGGTACTTGTTGCCGGAATTCAAGCAATGGCAAAGCTTTTTGTTGCATTTCCAGTGCCTTATCTTCTTTTCATTCCAAAAACACCAATTCTTCTTCACTTTTCTTAAAAAGGAGTATTTCGGATTTGTAAATTCATCCTCAATTATTTTAGATAGAAAAGGGTTTTTGAAGTTTGCAATCGTACATATAAATAATTACAAATCGGCAAATCTTTTTTCAAAATCTGCTGTAAATCAAGGCGAATTAATATAAGGTGATAGCAGGAGTACAAAAACAAAAATTTACATGTATTTTGTTTTTGCTTTGGCGGCATAAACTGTCAAAATCTGTAAGAGTGTGTGTAGAAATTCAAACAAAATTTTTCAATTTGATATCAGAAGCCGTGCGGCGAAACACATACACAAAATCAGCTGAGCTAGTAACACCACCTTATATAAATTCGCCTTGATTTAAATCATCCATGATACAAAAAAAGAAGGCTGATATAAAATAGAAGGTAGTTTCATTTAATGACATTCGTTGTTGTTGTTAACCATTTGACTTTTTATAAAATTATGGCATTTCATCAAATTCATGCTAGCTGATCAATAGAAGAAATATTTTTTTTTAAGCAGAAGATTTTATCAGTACATACAAAAGTGTGGAATATGATGGACTCGAAAATTATGCCGGCTATATGATTTCGAAAATGGGTTTGACGACTAGGTTTCAGAACGCATGAAGAAAGTATATACTTACATATCGTCGCTTAAAGTGCAAAACCGCGTAACTGACATTTTTCTCACACAAGCTATTGGCTCCAGCCTTATCCATTCGTCCTGAAATGCGATTTCTTTGTAAAAAAGAGAACCATTTTGAAATATGAGTGCTTTTACTCTCTACAAAATAATTTATGCAACCTCACATACGCAGTTGTGCATTTTGTTGATACACGGTTTTGTACTTTAAACGACGATCGTGTTAGTTGTTTATCAGAGGACGGTCTGTTCAAGCCGATTTAAGGTGTTTTGCATTAATTAAAAATGTTTGAAATTTAATGATGATGCGCTTATCACAAAGTCTAATTTTTTGCAAAATCTGATGAGAAATTTAAAAGTAAATTTGAACCAAAATATAAAAAGGTTTCATTGCCGAAGAACATTCTTTAGAATTCAATTTTTAAATCGCCAGATTGCATTCAAAATAAGAAAAAAAAAAAAAAATAACAGAATAATGCGCGCGTGGTTTTAATTACAAAATGAAAAGAACAATTACGATAAAGTCTCCTTTTACAGTTTACGTTTTAAATATCTTTAATAAAAAAAAAGGTGCGGACCGCTTAAGTAAAAAAAGTACCAAGCACTGATAATGGTTTTTGATTTGAAATGTTATTACATTGGTATAAATGTGGAAAAGAAAATACTCCGATTTATTGTTTTAATATCATCAAAGTGGCAAGACCGTTGATAATACTCACAATTTATGAAACTTCAGAAAATTTTATTATCCGTCAAAAGTTGTTTATTGAAATTAGCTTCTTTTTTGTATCATGACACCCCCTTATATAAATTCGCCTTGATACAACTTTTTGAACTGTGTTTTTTGAATCCGTGCCGGCTGGGTGGATTAAGTGTCGTTCGGAGTTAGATACATATACATATGTGTAGGAGTGCGACATTCTATGTTTCCCGGACGCCGTGGCGCAATTTTGAAGCGATTCAAACAAAATCGCCATTGCTGACTGATGGAAAGGACAGAAGGTTTACCAAAGTGTTTGAAAAAAAAATAAAATCATCTGTACATGTTTTGACAGTTGGAGTCAAATCAGCAAACTTACATACATACATTCTATTTTCAATTGTAAAATTGTTTGTGTTTTTTCCAAATTTCAACTGTTCCATTCGACAAAAAATTTGCACGACCAAAAGAATAAAGACACAACTCAAAATTTATATTTCAGTGATTGGTGCAGAAAATACGTCATTATTTGGATAATTCTATCTATAGCCATTATTGGCATTACACTGAGTTTGATTTTTGGTTTGAGAAGTAAACAATATGAGCCATTAAAGCTGGGTTATGGAGCCGTGGTATCGAATGGTGATGGCTGCGCTGTCATTGGAGGGTAAGTCGTAGCTTTATGATTTAAAATATTTAAACACGATTTCAGATGTGTTTAATCTAGGAAAATGCTGAGCGATGGTGGTTCCGCTGTAGACGCCGCAATTGCTACGTTATTGTGTGAAGGCGTTATGCTGCCGCATAGCATGGGAGTGGGTGGAGGGTTTGTCGCTACAATATACTCCAAAGATACCAGCAAAATTGAGACTCTGATAGCGCGGGAAACTGCGCCGGCTTCCTCTGTTCAGAATATGTTCATTGACAAGCAGATAACAGGTAATACCTGTTTGCGAATTGCTCTGCGATCGAATGAATGCAATGAGCAATTAGTTGTGTTCGTTTGGAAAAGCCAGCAAGAATTACTGACTAAACAGAATGTAGTACCACAGCCACAAGCTATTTCGCTAGCTAAATCAGAAAGAATACACCATAACCACAGCTTCATATTAGGTTTATATAGTAAAAAAAAAATAGTCAGTACTAACCTGCAAATTTTTACTGGAAAAATTTATAATAACCCAAAAAATTTGCAGCTGCAAATTCTTGCTAGTGAAATTTTTACTAGCAGAAATTAGCTAGCAGAAGAAGAAGAATGCATGTGTGTCAAAAGCTACAATTTGTTGAATTGGTTACGCGTAAACAAAAGTAAAATGAGTGGAAATCAAAATATTAATATCTAGTATAGACTGTTTAAGTGCTTGTGTGTAAAGCAAAGAGTTTAAAACTGATTTATAAATAGTAAAATGTTTACAGCAGATTGTCAAAGCAGTGCAACAACTGTTCTCTTGCAAGTTNAATGTTTTACTGGAGAAGTTACTATACAAACCTAATGTCTAAATACACAGTTTCCATATGCGCAATTTCGGTGCCCCATTATCGATGTTTCAAAAATATCCATGCATCGTTTGCATTCCTATTCACCATTCTGGTTAGGCAGTTATCCAGCAACAAAATTCAGAGAATAAGGTATCTTACTCTCCCAAAGAGAGAAACTTACCAAGTTTATCGCGCAGAGGATTTTTAAGAAATTTGCAAGCTTCACTGCCAGCTGGCATCCACGGTTGCATTTCGAACATAATACATTGTTTAAATTAGGTACGTTCGTTTAAAATCTCCAGTAAAAAAAATCCAACAGCAAAATTCAGGCGAAATGTTATCATCATAAGAGAAAAATATTCAGAATAGTACGCGAACAGAAAATTTGCTGAAACTTGCAAGTTATATGAACAGCTGATAGAATTTGTTTTTTTACCTTCCTTTTATTAGCTCGGGATGTAACTATGTAATATTGTTTTCCTGTTGGCAAAAATTTTTCCAGCAGAAACTAACGGCTTGCCCGCAAAATGAAATGTCACTTTGCTCTCTCAATTTCCCCTACTTTGCAAATTTTTTGCGTACGCGAACGCGGAGAGCTGATAGTTTTTGATAACTTTCAATAATTAGCGGGTACGTGATTGCAACTACTATTTTAAATGGAAAACAAAACAGAACCTTTGAGTATATTTCTCTCTCTTCCGACTTTCTTCAACATACGCTTCAATTTCTTTGTGGTAACCACTGTGGGATTTCCTCTATCGACAGTGATTTCGACTGCGTTCCGATTACGAATGCAGCTTTTTCAGCCGAGTACCTCTCAAATCACTTGAATTTATTACTAATTCGAAACAAGTTTGAACATTTTGAAATTTAACGACAGTTTTTATTCAAATCATTGTTGACAAAAATGCAACCGTGTGCCGCAATCCTGCAAAAATTTTCGCATTACGGATTTACTACTTCCCCTCGAAATGAAATGCCAAAATTGTGACCTCTCCTTGTAACTTTTTTGTCCAAACGAACGCGATTTGGTAACAACTTGTACAGGTTATTTGCATAGGACTATTATTTTATGATTTAGGGGCCATCGCCGCTGCTGTTCCAAGTGAAATATACGGATATTGGCGTTTGCATGAAAAATATGGAAAATTGCCATGGAAGTCCTTGTTTGAACCAACCATTGAGCTGTGTTTCAAAGGTATTAAAGTTTCGAAATATTTGGCGAACGTGCTGAACCTGTATGCCGATCGTATACTCAACGAACCCTCAATGGCTGAAATATTTATTAATCCGGAAACTAAGGAACTTTATAAAGAAGATGAGATCATGTATCGGCGCAAATTGGGTGAAACGCTGAAAATCGTGGCCGAAGAGGGTCCTGAGGCTATTTACAGAGGTGGTATAATAGGTAAAAAGCTCGTAGAAGATATACAGGAGATGGATGGAATTATAACAGAGGCAGATTTGCAAAATTACGAGTAAGTATATGTACGTTTGGTAACGTTTTCTGCGTTTACACAACATTCTTCTCCCTAGAGTACGGTGGGAAGACTCTGTGAAAGTAAATTTCGAACAAGGTTACACCTTGTATACCACTCCTTTGCCAACAAGTGGTGCTGTGCTAGCTTTCATACTTAAGGTAATGGAACCGATGTATGCTGAAAATGAAACAGTATTTTGGCATCGGCTGGTTGAGACTTTCAAGCATGCATACGGCCATCGAACTTCTCTGGGAGATATACACTATGAGCCAGGTGTAGCAGAAACCTATAAAAATTTGCTTAGCACCAGTTTTGCGGCCGAAACCCGTAAGCTTATCTCGGACGATCGAACCTACACAGATTTCGGTTATTACGGTGCAAATTTTACAAATGAAAACGACAAAGGAACTGCAAATATTGCAGTACTAGCACCGAATGGAGACGCAATTGCGGTAACCAGTACAGTAAACAGCCAGTGAGTATTTACATATTTCTATTAGTTAAATGCAAGATTATATACAGGACCAACCTGCCAACTTGGAAGCGTGTTTCCACTTAAGAAGCAAGGCTGCTCACCAAGATTTTGCCAAGCCGCCAATGTGTTGATTTTTTTCTTAAGAACAAAAAATAGCGGGATATGAATTTAGTCCATACAGCTTTCTTTGATTCCGCTATAAGGTAGGGGCAATGGATTTACCGGGAATGCCACAGGGGATCCAACAGTTATTCGCCATGGAAGCTTTGATAGACTAACTGCAGTGACCAACCACTATAGAATCCCCTGATAGCACTTAATCCAGCACCACTTATCATCCCGTAAACCATTCTGGTAATTAAAATAAAGAGAAAGAGTGTCTCACCTATGTCGTTTATTTTGTCAAATTCCCCCAGTTACCATGTAGTACGGTTCCTTATCTACCAGAATAGAAGTGTTTCCTGGTGAAAATAATCGAAAAACTAAAAAAAAAAAAATTAATTGAAAATGGAAGGAGGCAAAAAAATAATTGATATAAGTAGTAGTAGTAGATAGTGTTTTGTACATACATTTCTATTTTTATTTGACGTTAGTTTTGTTATAGCCAATCTTTGGACTAAAAATTTTTTTTTTTTGTGTTCCTTTACTTTTTTCTGTTCTCTTTTAGTGAGCGCATTGTTCCTATGCCCTTGCATTTTGACACTTTCAGATTTTAGTCAGAAAATATAAGGAATGGGCCAAGTATATCGTGCATTTATGTACGTCACATCCTTGGAGTGTGTGCTATTTTTTGTTTTTCTTGATGATTTTTTCGGTGTTTCCATGAGTCATTCAGACTGACACCAGAAACGAGTTTTGATGGATTCTTGACCATGATAGAGCCCAGTACGAGTCCGAATTTGTCAGAAATAGTCAAAATTAGTCCGGGAAATGGTAGTGAATATACTATAAATATGTGTGCGAGAATGACTTCTGAATATTTGAGGCTATGTTTATGTAAAGTCATTCGTAATAACCAATAATATCATTGTTTTATTTAGAGTAATCAGCATTTTGTATTTAACTAGTGAACCCGCATGGCGTTAAAACGCCCAAAATTGACCTTAAAAACCCTAAAAAATATTCAAAATATTAGTCACAGTTATAAGCGATCATCCACATCCGTGTAGCCGTTTTTTAGTGAAGAGAGGTTTCGCATAGTGCAGGTTTTAAATTTCATCAAATTTCAAATCACCCTTTACCGATAAAAAAAGATCTTAAGTAAAAAAATAAAACTTTATCGCACATTTACAGGTTAGGGTCTTTAATTAGACCTCTCATTTTTGAAATTCAAAAGCACGCTGACGAATGATTATCACACAAAATACCTTCTCGTATAATGCCCATACATATACATATACTTTTAGGTCGATATGTTTTTTTTTCGAAAAGGTGGCCAGCCTAATTAAAAATATTTTCAAACTAAAGCTTTCATAAATTTCTTTCGACTCACACCCATATCTAAATCTACATATATATATAAAAATGGTGTGAAAAATGTATGGTAATTCATCAATTGAGAACGGTTGGGCCGATTTGGTTAACATTTTTTTTGGTTGTTCGTAATTGCCAGGAGAAGGTTTTTACGACAGAATGATTTTTTCGTATGAAATTTTGAGTGCAATTCCTTTAGAATGGCATTCGAGTGGAAAAATAGAAAATTCTAAGTGGAAAACTCGGAAAAATCCGGAAGAACGCGAAAAATTTAAATTTTTTTCGACGGAAGCTTGGAAAATTTCGGATAATTGTGAAATTCATTGGAAGCATGATTCAACTGTGAACAATTCTCACCTATGTTTCATAACCAATTCGAATGGGTGCTGCTCTTTTGGAAATGTGTTTAGAAGGAGTGCACAAAGTTTTAATTTTTCCGATAGGTGGAGCAGGGGCGAGCTACGTTAAAAAATGCATTTGGTACGTTGGTAGCCTTTTGCCTAGATTAGGATATAGGCTCCATTTTTTCCGTTAAGTGGGCCAGGGACCGATCTATTCGAAAAAGTCTTATTTATGGTAATAGAGACTTCCTGTCTTAAATTAAACCTAGATCTCTCGACTACTATCTCTGAAAAAAGATCTTAAATATTTGAGATCTTAAAATATTTCTTACCATTACCCCTTGCGACCGGGCCTCATTAGATGAATACCATGAATAATTTTATGGATTTAAATTTTAATCTGTTAAAACAAAGGTTATTTTTTTCCATTTTATAAGCTTTGGCTCCAAAGTTCGATCACGCCAAACCGGTATAATACTCAATGATGAAATGGACGATTTCTCTACTCCCGGAGTAATAAATGCTTACGGTATTCCTTCGTCGCCATCCAATTATATCAAACCGGGGAAACGTCCGATGAGTTCCACATGCCCCAGCATAGTTCTTGACCACAGTGGCAACGTAAAATTGATGGTTGGCGGTGCTGGAGGATCTCGGATCACAACTTCAGTTGCACAGGTAATATAAATTTCAAGTTTTAATGTCCGTTAGTACAGAATCAACAGTATACAAAAGACGCCACGGTACAAATTTAAATATCTTTGCCAGACGTAATTTACAATCCGGAACAGAGCAGAATATTTAACATCTCGCCCATTGTGATTATTAAAATTATGTGGAATATTTTCCATTTTTAAACGAATGCAGGCAAGAAATAGCGTTTATAATGCAATAATCAATACGAAATATTAATTTTATTAGTGGCCAAAGCATTCGCTGCCAAGCGTTCATTAGTTGTGTTTGTTTACTCATTTTCAGTAAAATCCAGTAAAAGTTTTACGAATTTTCATGTTTTGACAGCTGAAGTAGCAAGTTTTTAATGGTTTTCTACTGGATACATTTTTACTTGTAAGAATTTGCCAGTGCGAAAAACAGCTGATCGCATGTTGCTGGATGCAATTTAAACTAATAAGGAAACTGTTTATGGGTTTTATTGTTGAAATTGACAAACAACAAACCTATTTAAATATAAAATATATAGATTTATTAGGAATTTGCTGCGAATAAACAAGCAATTTATCAGCTGTTCATGAAATTTGCAAATTATTACTGGATTTGCGTTCGCGTACTTTTTGGAAATCTCAGAGAATTTTTGAATTCTCACAAATTAGGTTACTGGAGAGTTGCTGGCAAGTTACTGGATAATTTGTAAACAAGAAAAACTATTGTAGCAATAAGAGTGTTCTCTATGCAAAAAACTTGTACAAGTTGGTACCACTTGTTACCAAATCGTGTTCGTTCGACCAAAAAACCCAGTAAAACTTGCAAGGAGAGAGCACAATTTTGACATTTCAATAGTTTTCATTTTCATTAAATTTAAAAATGAACAATCTTGTTGCGATTTACTAATGAAAGAAGTATGTAAATATTTGTTTATTAAATTAATTTAATCAATTCCAAACATTTGAAAGGTACTCGGATGAAAAAGCTGTATTCGTAATCAGAACGCAGGCGACACCACTGCCGATATAGGAAATCCGACAGTGACTTCCACAAAGAAATTGTTAAAGAAAGTCAGAATAACAAGAAATATACGTATAGGTTCTGTTTTGGTTTCCACCTGAAATAATTTAAAAAACGTATTATGCTCGAAATGCAACCGTGCACGCCAGCTGGCAGTGAAGCTTGCAAATGCTTGCTAATTCCGGTTCGCACAAAACTTATTAAGTTTCAAGTATAATACGTGAGCTAAATAAAAAAAGCACTGTTAAAGTAACAGTGACGCGAGTCGATATGCATCTTCTGCTTACTTAGGGGATTCCCTTAAACTCGTAAAATCTAAAACTGTATAAAACTCATAAGTTTACGAGGCTTTTAGTAAATAATTGCCTAAATTGACTATTTGACAGATCAGCCAGGATTTTGTGAAGCAATTTTTGTTTCGTTGTATTTTCCATAACATCCCGCCATCTTGTCTCTATCACTCTTGGTTAAAATACAATTAAAAATGCCGAAAATTTGCAAAAAACCTAAGTCAATATAAGGTGCGTTCGTTTAAAATCTCCAACAGAAACCAACCAACTGCCAAATTCCGGTGAAATGTCATCTGTTCGCTCACAAGAGAGAAATATCCAAAATAGTACGCGAACAGAAAATTTGCAGAAACTTGCAAGTTAGACGAACGGCTGATATAATTTTTGTTTACATACAGAAGTGTAAAATTTAAAACGTACGAAAAGTCATCGCAAAGTGTTATACTGACACAGTTTATTGATTAAACAAATAACTACTTATTTCTTACAAGTTTAATTAGTCGCATTTTGTAATTTTTAACTTCCAAACCATCAAATTCAATTTTGTGATTTGCGTAAATGCCAACCAGCNTAGTGGATGAAATTCAATCATTTTATTTGCTTAATATTTTTTGATTTATTTTCATTATTTTTAACCGACTTCCAAAAAAGGAGGAGGTTATCAGTTCGTCGGAATGTATATATATATATATATATATATATATATATATTTTTTTTTTTTATGTATGTTACCGCATAACTTTGGACCACGTCAACAGATTTCGATAATTCTTTTTGCATCGGAAAGGTAGTGTCTCAGAGGTGGTCCCATACTAATCTGGTTAAGATCCGATCAGCGGATCATGAGATATATATATATATTTTTNATACATTTTAGTATAACAATTTGGCTCCTCGGCTACACTGAAGTTTACGAGGTCGTTTGCGCATCAAATTTGCCCCGTAATTTTATGAGGGGCTCGTAAATAGAGCTCCATACAAATTTTGACCGTTCTTTTACGAGGCTCTTACGAGTTTAAAGGAAGACAACTACTGTTCAGCCTGTGCCGTTAGTCAATTATTTAAACATAAGCCATGTAGTATTTATGTATCCTATTTCCAATACGTACAATATTTATATTTTTCTACAGACTATACTACGATATTTTATGTTGAACAATACTATTCAAGAATCAATTGACGCTGGACGTGTGCATCACCAATTGGCCCCTATGCAAGTGGACGTAGAAGCCGAGGTACCAGAACACATTAACAGCTACCTGCTGAAAGTGGGACATGAGCTTAATTATTTACCTGGAGATAAAGCCTATTCTGCGCTTACAGCCATTGGTCTTAAAACTAATGAGCCCCAGCCAGCTTGTGATCGTCGGCGAGTGGGCAGCTGGAAAGTGGTTTATTCGGGTGTTTAATCCTGCAAAGCATGGAACATGTCTTTTTGTTCATCCCTTTGTATAAGTATCGCACTAAAAACTAATAAAGTAAGTGATAGATGTTAAACCAGTATTTAAATTTTCTCATATTAACCGTATAGAGTAGGGATGTTGCGAATGTGGAATTTTAGACATCCGCGGATGCGAATGCGGATGTGTAAAAGCTAACATCCACGGATGCGAATGCGAATGCGGATGTCATGTATTATTAAGAAATAATTTGGATGGGTAAATTAGGTGATTTAGGTAAATAAAAAATGGAAGGGTTACTAATTTTTAATAATCTGCCTTATCCTGAGTTTTGGCCAAAAAAATTCACCCGAAAATTTGTATTCCGTCCATAGTAAATATGTACATGAAAACCAAAAGTGAAAAGTGAACCGGTTCGGGGAAAACTAAACTAAGACTGAATGTTTTTTTAGTACTTGAATTTAAAAATTGGAACATTGTACTTAATAAAAACTTTCGAAGGGTCGTAAATCAAACCTGCGCCTCTGTATAACTACTCGGTCGAGGTGACAAACTTGAAAAACTTGAAAATTGGCAAAATTGTCAATTCTTTTCGATTGACACCGCACCAGTTGAGAGGACTTTCAGTCATATTTATTTATTTTTATTGCGGTGCAATAATTACTTTTTGAGAATTTCATCGGGGCTGCAAATGTCGGATGTATCCTCCTGACTTTCATCTTCACAATCTAGCATCATGGCACAATCGTTTTTTAAACATCGTTCTTTTCGAAAGAATTCTTCATTGTCATTCTTTTGGTTGTTTCGGAATTTGTCACATCATCAGCGTTTTTCGATTTTAGTTTTTGTATCTCATTTTTAATGCTTTCTTCTGTGACTGGTTAGATATATGTATGTCAGTGCACTTGCACCATATTCTAGTTCAAGTTTAACTCGTGAAAAAATAACTGTAATTTTCGGTCTCTTCAATATTCGCATTCGCAAAAGAGCCGAATAGATTTTTGCGAACGCGAAAGCGAATTCGAATGTCAAAATTAATTCGGAAGCTCCGCGGTAGCGAATGCGAATGCAAATATTCGCAACAACCCTGGTATAGAGCATAAACAGAATTCGATACATATGTATGTTATTCTTCAGAAAAGTTTAAGGGAACGGCTTCTATTCTTGTTTGGATTTGTAAATCCCTCCAGTAAACATACGTACATACAAGTACCGAACATTGTTGTGGAACGGAGAAGTTTTTGGCTGTTCTTCTGAAATTTGTCTGATTGAATTGTTCGTTCAATACGCTTTCATTCTGCACTTCACAGATACTTTCTCATGGTCCAAGAAAAACAAAATAAAAATTAAGGAAACGCCTGACGGAATTTGAACTCGTCACCTTCTGGAAGCTAATAAATAGCGGTACACTCCTCTACATGCTCAGCCACTGGGAAGCCAACTCGTGGGGAATTCCCCGGTTTGCGGGAAATTTCAGTTTGCGGGGGGAATCGGGGAATGGACCCTTTTTTGTGGGGAATGGACCGTTTTTTGTGGGGAATTGCAGCTCGTTCAATTTCAGTACAACAATGTTTCGAATAACCAAAAATTACCGTTGATCTTTTAGAATCTTCTTTGTCGCATTTGCTTTCATATAACGAATAAACATATTTTTTTTTATATGAAAGAAAATCGCAAAAACTTTGGCAAAAATAACTAAAGCGAAAATTTTTAAACACTTGCAATTTGCACTTTATTATAATTTTTCTGGAAAACGAATAAAAATACTCGAAATGTTTACGAAAATTTGTTGAATTTTTTCAAATATTGCACAAAGGATGAAACTTGGATTTATACGGTATTTGATAAAGAATGAACTGTATTTTTATAAAAAAATAGCTCAAATCAAATAACAAAAAATAAATAATAATTGGTGTCACTAAAATTTTTTCAAACACTGTATGTATATAAATATTATATAAATATTTTGTATATTCTTTATTTGTCAACTAACTTTATAAAAGTGTGTGTTTGGTTAATGAATACATAGATGAATTACATTTAAAAATAAAATAAGCAGAAAGACCAGCAAAATGTCAAAATAAATTAAATTTTTGTGTGTTTTTTTTTGTAAATAAGGCGAATGGGGAATTTTACGAAATTCCGGGCGAAATCGGGGAATTTCATTGTCGAGATCGGGGAATTCTCAAAAATTAGTTGGCTTCCCTGCTACGTATGCATGCTTTCAAATGTTCAACTTTAACAAATAAAATATAATTATTGCTTTCAATTAACATCATCTTTTTCGAATGTTTCGAACGTTTTCCGGATACGAAAATGAATGAAAATTTTAATCGTTTTCTATTCGTTTCCGGATACATAAAATTGTACTAGATCGCACTGTCGGCAAAATTAACGTCTACATATCTGCTGGCTGGGATAATATTAAAGAGAGTAGCATTTGTAGCAAGATTGTCATAATCCAAACAATCAAAATCTCGGGATAAACTGCTTTAAAGTTTGCCGTTTACCGACACCCCCATGGTTCAAATTAAGCTACTTTTTTCTGATTAGCTAATATAAATCGATACAGCTATGAAATTTTTACCCAACGTTGAAGAAGAAGTGGTGGAAATGTTTGCATACTCAACTTAATAATATTTTTTGTTTTGGATTATAACATTTTTGCAGCAAAGGTACGATATATATGCATACGCTTATATTTATTTATATTCGTTCATAAATATGTATAGGCAGGTACAAATTTATGTGCGTATGTATGTAGTAATACATATGTATATGCTATCGGGTAACGAATGCTTTCAACTCATATCTACTAACATTCGTTAAACGATATTCAGTAGAGTTTTGATCGCGCAATTGATCTAAGGCCGTGGAGCTGTGTGGATGCTCGTTAACGTGAGACGCCGACGGTTAAATGCTACAATAAAGTACGAGTAGATAGAAAAAATCATAACACAGATAGTGCTAATAAAATA
>NW_016161733.1:45253-48994 GCF_001687245.7 Rhagoletis zephyria | reverse complement strand
ATGCTTCATATGTTATGTTATTTATTCTTATGTTATGGTTATGTTATTTCATGCCAAGTACTAAGCTAAACCTCAACTCACCACACTCCACTTAACCCATTCCAACTAATGTTATTTTAGCTCATTCAACTTACATAAACTATCCTTAATTTTATCGGTTGAATTTCAACCGCTGGGCGAACACTAGTTTTAATAAATCAACGCTGGAGTGAAATGAAATTCGTTCGAAACTTGCTGGTGAACTGGCGATGATTTTCTCTATAGAGCTGGAAAACAATCGATGGCTCTATCGATAGTATCGATGGTTTGCCTTTTACAGCCGCTATCGGCACCATCGATAGTGTCGTTTTTAGTTTGTTACTATCGATAGTTGTAACCGCCATCGATAGTCTTTATGACTATAGATAGTTACTTCTCTTTTCCACAACTCTATCTTTCTTATTTTAAATTTATTGGTGCAAAGGTAAATAAAGCGGAAAAGGTCATATAAAAGTGCGACTCTAAACTTAATTACTCACTGAAAACGAAACAATGCTATAGTATCGACGGTGCAAAACTTAAACTATCGAGACTATCAAGTGGGAACACTATCGATAGTTTTCAAACTCTACTTCTCTACTTCGAAGAATTTCAAAAAGCAGGTTAGCAAAAATGTTTAAAACTAAAGCCTACTGCATACAAGAATTTCAACTTCATAACCAGTTCTTTCGCGAGCTAGATTTTTCTTTTAAAGAGCAGGCTGCCGCTTTTTTCTATGGCTTGGCATCGAATCGCCAATTTGGATAATACGATTTTTTAAGCTATAGAAAATCAAGAGTGGAACAGATTGAAGCATAGGTAGCCAGGCTAGCATATGGAGAGTACGACTGCGACTCGACATCGATGTTTATGGTGGTGTTTTCGTTTGTAACAAAAAATTTCGCCTTTTGATTGCCCCTTTCTCGTTTCGTGTTCGATTCTAAAATAAAGGCAAAAGGTAAGAAAATTTTATAATCGTTTCTTAAAATGTCTTACTCTTTTAAGGTAAAAAAGGCACATTCTCTGCCCTTTGATGCTTTGTCAGTGGAGAAGGTTGCCCTGAAAATCAGATGGTTCCGTAAAACGACAAAATAATGAAATGCGTTAGCTAGACAAGGATAAGATGGCAAAAACATGCGCTTTACTGGGTTGGGTGTAGCATCAAACACATTTTGCACCGTAGAAGGGTAAAATTTTTTGCGAAAAACGAAATAACCCGGAATAATCGATCATTCGGAGCAAAATCGAGTGCTTCCTATATTTGGACAACATCAATTTATTGGCTCGATGACTTCCTTCGATATTCTTGGCGCCAAGCGAAAGCCCCTTCTCCAAACACTTCGCGGAATTTTTTAGATTTGGCTAATTATTCCTGGTGCAATTATTCAAAGTGCAAGTTTCAAGTCGCTGGAAAATCGTAATTTTTTTCACGCAAGTTCTTCCATGCAAAGTATATTCCACAATTATTTTTTGTATGGAGAAAATGAGCAACACCTTCCACTAAAAAAATTTCCAAAAATCAATGCGATTTTCTAGCAACTTTAAACTTGCATTTTGTCATACTAAAATTGAATGATCTGAATAGAAAGTTGCAAATTAGTGTGCAAATTTAATGAATTTTCCTGAGTTTTGCACAAAGTTTACAGATTTTAGTTTTATGTATTTTGTTGTAAAATTATCTATATTTTTATAAAAAATTATCGAAAATAAATTAGGATAAAAAACTTTGCACATATTGCGATAAATTCGATGTGCCAATACTTTTGTTCGTCATTGTATACACATATATAAATACATCTTTTGGGCGTTATTTGGAGTAGGATATCTACAGTACTAAGAAAACATGTTAAATATTTTCTTTTGGAAAGGATACTTAAGTATCCGAACAAAACAATTTTTTAGTTTTTCACTGAATACGTTACACTTAACATTTGCGGTACATTTACGACTCAATATATATTAGTTCTAAACAACTTATTCGCTAACTTTTAATGTATCCAGTTAAACTAATTTATTTTCTATCGTCCAAAACTTTATCAGCCAAAATAAGGCAGTGGAAGATTATATTTTTGTACCTTTCCTTGAGGTACTATTGAAAACTGTTTTTAGGTTCATAAAAAATCTTTTGACAAACGGACCAAAATTATTAACATAAAATGCATGGACATGATAAGAATTAGTGTCAGAAGCAGTTGACAGATATAGTGAATACTAACAATCACCAATATGTAAAATATTTTAAAGAAAGAAAAAATCTGACGGATTTACTTTTCTGTGGAATTGACCATATGCAAATTGATTATTGTCTGAGGCCAGTTGAAAAATAAGACACCATTTTGGTTAATTTAAAATAAGCCTCCGAGTATCTAAACCAGTGATTGGCACCGCCTTGCCCGCGGGCAAAGCCCTTTAAAGCTTTCTATATATTTCATATAGGCGCGCGAAGAGTAAAAGCTCTCTCTGCCCATCGCTGGTCTAAACCCTATATAACATTAACTTCTGCAAAATGTTTTAAATACAAAAATTTCATATCCAAGTAAAAAATTGTGAGATGAAGACTTAAATAAATTCAACGACTGTACTTTTACTACAAAACTATTCATAGCGAAATTGTATTGAAATATTTGGAAATCCTTGTAGCGCTGCAATTTCGCTTTTGGATATTTGTGTGCAAATTATACAAAATGAAATTATTTGCGTAGGCGAACTTAAAATGTTTATATAATATTTGTTTGTATGTATGTATATGCATTGCCTGTGACGACCAGCCTCGATGCATTGGAGTGCAAATACTTGGAAATATCGTTTTAATGGTGGAGAATTGCAAAGAGCAGATTAAATTGTTTGCATTAATGTGTTAAATTGCTTTCTTTGAGCCTTTGGCATAATAAATAGATAGAGCGAAGGTACAGGAAGGATTTGGTAAACTGCAAATATTATTTTATGAATAAAACTTTTCTCGATAACTATTCTCATAGCACAAAATACTAAATACAAAATGTTTAAGATACCGAAAAATTGTGCAAAAAACTAAAGTGTGCTGCTACGAGTACCTCTCCACTCGGCTAAACTTGAATAGGTACATTTCTTCTCTTCAAGAACGTAGGTTATATTTGCACTTATTGCAAACGGATAAACTGCATTTCACACTTATTTTGAAGTATAATCGAATTTGAAGGAAAGTAGCGAATAAATGAGAATTTCTTGAGGCCAAAGCCTTTCATTTTAGAAATTCGAAAGAACGGTGCAAGTCTAATAGCTTCACAAAAAATATCTTCTCGTATAATGCTCCTACATACATATTTCCTTCGATATGACTTTTCGATAAGGTGGCAAGCCATATTTTCACACTAAAGCCTTCATCAATCGTTTTCGATTGACAATCATATTTTAATATGTATCCCATAAAACTTGTGTACAAGTTAACTGAATTCGACTTTCGAAAAGGTGGAATTATTTTCAAAATAAAGTCTTCTTAAATCTCTGACATTGCGATACACATTTAGGGGATTCACAAGACGTGTTAACCGTCGTAAAATCTTAAGGTTAACATCTTTTTTAATTAAAATGGTTTTAGGGGATTTCTAACTAAACCGAAATTCTTTTAAACTGATAAAGAATATATAATTAGCCAACCCCCCAACCATTTTAACCGCTATTTTACATAAACAAGTGTTAAGCTTAAGATTTTACGACGGTTAACACGTCTTGTGAATCCCCTAA
>NW_016161733.1:8752-34638 GCF_001687245.7 Rhagoletis zephyria | reverse complement strand
TTTTTTTTTTTTCCCCTGTTTATGGCGAAATTTAGGTTTACCTGCGGAAATATTTTTATATTGGCATCAATATCCCTACCTGTTCGGACTGCCCTTCTGCAAGATACGTGCGTTCATTTCAGAAGCGTAAGTACTTAATATGAATAATTTACATAAATACAAATGTACAATTTGCACTAGCCCGGGTCGGTCCACATGCGATAAAAAAAAAAAAAACTTTGCAACTACCCCCACTAAATTGATAGCTTACTTCGTGAGGATTTCAGGGTCATAAAAATTTGCATCCTTAGCGAATCCTAAACAAGCTCAAATTTTCTTTTTAACTCCTTTATTTATTACTGGATTTTGAAGTGTGAAACATTTACTTCGATTGAAAGCGAAATTTCAAGGAGAAAATATATCGCTTACTAAAATGTTTTATTTTATGTAGAGCAAACTTCTATCTAATTACGTAGAAATTGAGTTATTTGAACTAAAATCCTCTTAAAGTAAGCTATAAAACTAGGTGGGCAATTGCAAACTTATTTTCACGATCCAGTCTAATGTGTATGTACTTTTCATATACTTTCACTACTGAAATTTACTTTTTCATGCGGTTTATATTATGGCTTCATTTGAAATTTTTCTTAACCATAATTTATATTTTTTCTCCTTTTTTTTTAGTTCGACGTACGTCTCCGTGCTCACCATCGTCGCCTTCTCCATGGAACGCTTCCTCGCCATTTGCCATCCATTGCATTTGTATGCGATGAGCGGCTTTAAGCGTGCAGTTCGTATTATTGCTGCCCTTTGGATTATAAGCTTAATAAGCGCCATTCCATTTGGTCTGTGTACAGACATAGAGTATTTGACTTATCCCCTTAGTAAGTATGCCAATCATTCGTGCAATAAATTTCATGTCCAAATATTTTCTTTACCCCTTCCAAATGTGTTGAAAATTACCGATTGCTGTGAGTTTTCTGTAGCCCTGTTTAATAGCGTGTACAAGTATTTGTGCTTAGTTATATATATATATATATATATATATGGGTATATTTAAATCAGTTTTTTTCTCCTCTTCAAACAGCCGACGCAAAAATACCCGAATCCGCCTTTTGCAGTATGGTTGATTATCCTGAAAGTTTCCCTTTATTTGAGCTGTCCTTCTGCGTTTTCTTCGTTATACCGATGTTGCTGATTATAATCTTGTATGGCAAGATGGGCGCGCAGATACGTTTCAGCACCACGTTGCAATTGGGTAAGTGCAGCGAAAGTGTTCCTTAGAAACACATACATATTTAATTATAAAGAAAGCACAAGTTTCATATAAAATTATTTCTAATGCTTTTACTATTTAATTAAAAACGCCTCATATTTGCCATCCTTTTATATCATTTTTTCATACAGGTGTTCAACAAGGCTCTATGCATCGTGAATCTCGACATCAGCAGTCGCGCAAAGCGGTTATACGCATGTTGGGTAAGTGACAAATGGACATTCTTTTCTATTAGATCGATCTATACTTAGTACAGCGAACTCAGGTGCGCAGTTTTTAAAAATAAATTAGATATACATTTTTCTTATATTATGTTCAGCATAAGGAAAAGTACTGCATTGAGGCACCAGCGCACAGTGGTTCTAAACTATCATTTACTATTCATAATGCAGTGGAGCCTTCATTTTTCACTCAATTTGATTACTTTTTTTTAATGAAAGCTTATAAAATTTGCCAGAAACCAGTTGATCCCGATTCTTGAATTTTCACAGACTTGTATTCAATTTTTTAGTGCAAAATGCTGGAAAATTTGCAATTTTGAAGGAAATCGGATCTCCTGTTGCAGCTAATACATATTACATAACAATTAGTTGAGAACAACTGTAGGGCTCTCCCAAAACAAAAAGAAAAATTTAGTCCTAAAAGAATTTTGAAATGTTGTAAAAAAAGTTGTTATCAAAATTAAATTTTTTTTGTTTTTAAAAAATTTGGGGTATGCGCTTTTATAGATATTGAAATTTTAGCATCATAGAGTGAAAGTTTCAAGTGGTTAAGAGTTCGCGTTGATTTTTAATTATACATATACATAAGAATATAAACTACACAAGACGCAGATGTGCTCGAAAAGTTAGAGAAAATTATTAAAAATCAACGCAAACTCTGAGCCACTTGAAACTTGCACTTTATTATACTAACTACCGGTTTCACGAAACCAATTTAAGTGAAATATTCTGTTTCTGTCAGTTTACATAACTCCAATTGATTTCATGAAACTGGCTTTAAGATTTAACCATATATAATATTGCATACCGAAATTTTTTCTAAAAACTCAAAAAAAAAAATTAATTTTGGTGAAATTTTTTTTATAACATACCAATTTTTTTGTGATTTTTTTCGGTTTTGGCGAACCTTAATTTTGTTTTGGTTTTTATTATGAATTTTTTATTAACTGGAAGAAGAGAATCGATTTTCTTCAAATTTGCTACTTTTTCCGCAAATTACACTAAAAAAATTAATTCAAACATACAAAAGTTCAAAAATCGGGCTCAGCTAGTCTTTTACAAATTTTATAAACTTTCATTAAAAAAAAAAATAATCAAGTTGGTTGCAAGATCAAGGCTCCAGTGAATTATGAACATTAAATTCCAGTTTTGATCCACTGTGCAGCGGAGCCAACGCTTGTTCTATGCAACAAAAATTCTTGTGAACTAAATTCCTAAACTAATAAAAACATTTTCGAAATATAAACAGGTTTCGTCAAACCTCTCGCGTGTAATACCCAAACTAAAGTAAAGGTGGCAGCTTCCTTTGAGAGTATCTTTTAATTAAAGCTTTCTCAAACCTCTTTTGTTTGACACTTATAGTAAGATATTTTGTTAGACTTGTTAACTAAGAAAATTAATTTTTACTTTTTAAACAGCTGGCGATCCTCTTAAAGGAGATTTTTCAATGAATTATTTTTGAACTCCTCTTGTTTGACACCCATGTTGTTGTGCTACTTTATTTAACTTAAAAATTAATAGAATTTAACTCTCAAAAAAGTTGGCAACCCTTTTTAAAATATTTTCGAAATAAATCTTTTTGGAAGCCCTTTCGGTTCACATAAATATACAGTATTGTAATATTTTGTTTACCTTAGTTTTAAATTGATTTTAACTTCCAAAACAGGTGGAAACTCTCTTGGAAAAATATAATATATGTTTTTATATAGTAAAATTTTTTCCCCAATTAAAAACGTCTTCATCCTGTCTTTTGCAATTTTACGAAAAATTTAATTTTTATCCACAAAAACATTTTTCTCTATTCCAGATTGTGTTTTGTCAAAACCTCAAAGTATTTAATTAGTCACACAATTTTCAGAAATGCATTCTAAACAAGCGCCTTAAAAAATTCTTAAGCAAGGCAAACATATTTTCTTGTATGTATACACACATAAATATATGAGTATGTGCGAGTACCATACTATGATCGAGTTTATTGTGCATTCCATTTAACTGCTGAATCTGTGTGTATGCAGCCTTCTAAATCGGTATTTCAACTGTTGCTGTTTGCCGGCCAAGAAATCCTTTTTCATGTTTTCAAAAGCCACAAAATAAACACTGGTACTCGAGTATGCTTCTATATATGCAAAAATGTATATAAATTTCTATAGTGAATATGTACAAATATATATGTGTATGTACATTAGGGTTGTCCAAAACCAGTAAAGTCAGAATTGTAATGCTCTCACCACCTAGGATTGTTCTATATCGAAAAAAGTATACCGCGCTGAGCGCTTTGAGCGACCTCTAAATATTTCTTGATTTCAATATAAAAAAGTAGGAATACATTTTTTTCGGTATAGAATAAGTGTTGGGAGTGAGAGCATAAAAATTCCGTCTTTACTTTTTCCCCCCCAACATGCATTTTTGGACCACCCTAATGTACATATATGTAAGTAAGTACAGTAGACTAGCAAGAATGCTATAAGTTTCAAGGCTTTCTGCAAAAATTTTATTGTCAACCGCTAGCTCGTTTACGGTCAATAGCCGATGAAGAGCTTGTTGTCTGCGGTTAATATACAAATAAATTGGAGATAATGACCATTAGAGGGATCCAAAAATATACAGAAAATTCCACCTCTATACTTAAAAGTAAAATTTTTTAAATTTTCCTGCTCGGGGTCTCGCCAGTATTATAGAAAAAGGAAAATAAAGAAATCCGTATTTTTTATTTTGAAATCGGTTAATATTCAATGGCAGTTGTAGCCATGATAAAAACATTACAAGGTAAAATCATTGAGAGGCTGTCTGACGTTTGCTAGCAATATAATTTTAAAATTCCAACTCAACCTCACACACACATTCTCATTTTTAATCTCAAACAACAGCAATTGTGAACAATTAGATATGATTTTAAAATGTTTGCAAACGTCAGAAAAAAATCATGGCCGACGAATTGAGAGAATGGTTTTCCCTTCTTTTTTATCATGGTTTTAGCTCTTTGCTATTAAGATTTGTTCGAAGTTCCGCTTTTCGTTTGCTTGCATTTATTCAAGGATTTCAAAAAAAAACTAATATGCGGCACTGACACTTTTGCTAAGTGTTAGGCCGAGCTTCACTTCCAATTTGTACGTCCTGATGTTATAACAGAAATGCAGAGCTTAAAATTTCACTCCACCTCCGATCGGCAGATAGTTTTATAAGAAGCTTTTTCAGAAGGGGAGACGTTAGACTATTAGACGAATTTCAAGGATTATATTCGATTACTCGATTAAGAGTAATCTCGATTAAGAAAAGCAATGTCCGTTGAATTTGCCAATTTACTCCCAACCAACCAACCGCCGCTTGTCGGCCGCTGTGGTGTAGTGGTAAGCAGTGCGCGCTTTCACTCATCAGCACCTGGGTTCAAGCCCTGGTCAAAGCAACATCGCAAAAAAATATAAAAAAAGTTTTTTTCTTAACAGCGGTCGTCCCTCGGCAGGCAATGGCAAACCTCCGAGTGTATTTCTGCCATGAAAAACAGCTTCTCATAAAAATACAATCGCCGTTCGGAGTCGGCGTAAAACTGTAGGTCCCTCCGCTTTGTGTGACAACTTCAAGGCGCGCGCCACAAGTCGGAGGAGAAGCTCGGCCAACCACTAACATATGTGTAAGCGCCAATCTATTATTACTATTATTAACCAACCGCCGCTAAAAGAGTTTCACTTCAAAAAAAAAAAAACACCTCACTTTTGTTACTCATGTCTTTAAATCCTTATATAAACCATGTCCAGTCCTTACTAAAGTAAGTAGCAAGCATTAGTAAAGTAACTGTTGTAAGGATTTTATTTTATAGAGTTTTGAGTTGTGTCGTTTTTGCAGAGGTACGTCGATATGTACTTACAAATACGAAAAATATATTCAAAACGAATTAACAGTTATACAAGCATACATAAGTACGTGTACATGCCACACCTTAATCTTAAATCAATTTTCATCGCCTTTTTGTTCCATCTGCAGCCGTGTCGATTGTATATTCGTGTAAATATCAATTAGATTAACAAATCGCTTCGTTGCACATTTATTTAGCTATTTGAGGTAAACATATACATACGTATTTATATGGATGTTGTTAAATATTCGGCTATTATGCACATGTATACATACGGTGACCATTTGTCCCGTTTTCTGCGGCAAAGTACCGATTTTGAGAACATTGTCCCGCTGAATATTTTTTTAAAAGTCGGGACGTATATGTGTCTCGATTTTTTATATTTGTGGCAGAACATTCGTTATCACAAAGAACATAGAATATAAGGGAGCCATGAACATTGCCATCTATACATTCTATGATCTTTGTTTATGTTTTATTCTGTCAAATTGGTACTACCTCTATATTGCAGTCTATCACACTTAGCTGAATTTTGTTTCAAGGTTTTAATTATTCTTTAAGTTTTGTTACTTTTTTCATGAAACGATTCTAACTTGAGTTTAGTGGAATACTAATTCCCTCAAAAAACTCATGAATATGAAAAATATAACCTGTAGCAAAGATATAAATAGGGAAGAGACATTTTAACATTATTTGGCTATTACCCTTTCGATTATTCAACATTTATTATTTTTTTATGAAAGTATAAGTCAAGTCAAAATTTCAAACGTTGTACAAAAATTAGCTAGGTTCGAAAAAGTTTCAGCAAAATGTTAAGTTTTTAACTAGATTTTTTTAGAAACATTCCGGGTATGCAGTTTTGTAGCCCATTCAATTCAAAGTGCAAATTTTAAATAGCTTTGACCTACCGTTGATTTTTAGTAAATTTTTTTTGTGTGAGGTATTGCTCATTTTCTCCATACAAAAAATGTCGAACATACTTTGTGTAGACGAAAAAGCGCGAACAAAAAAAAAAATGCTAAAAATCAACGGTAAGTCCAAGCTACATCAAACTTCCAATTTGAATTGCATGGGCATACTCAAAACAATTCTAAAAAATCTGTTTAAAATTTTTATCAGCAGTTGTTAAAATTCAAAATTTTGCAATTTTGATTTACATAGTTTTTTTTAGATAGTAAGCTTTATTTTCATTAAATATAATGAAAATTTTTTAAACAAATAAAAGTAGCCAAAACTTGCCAAAATGTCTCTTCCCTATTGATATTCTCGCCACCGTAAATATTTTGTGTGTTTTTCTATTTCTTTTGTTTTAAATAAAACTGTATTAGAAGATGTTATGTCTTTTTATTCTAAAAACAAAATTTCATGTTTGGATTCGATGCGTTACAAATGTCCCGATTTTTGTCCACAGAAATCTGGTAACCGTAATACTGTATACATGTATGTACATGCAAAGTGCTGTAGATGGAGCTGTAACTTGTAAAGTCGCTTCGATATTTCTTCAGAATAAATCTATGTGACTGGAAGATAAATAACATTAAAACATAAATATGAAAACCACAAACAAAGGTACAAAATTCTCACACAGAATTCTGAGAATCGTTTCCATCTAAAAATTGTGTGGTCACTCGGAAGAAAGATGCAAATATTTAATCTTTTCACTACGAATTCCTAAATGAGAATTTTTCATTAAGTAAGTCCACAAATTGATACGTGGAATTAAAGTTGGAAATTAAGGAAAACCGGAAAGGAATTAAAACTCAGTATTCATAACCGAATTCTACTAAATATTCTATGTGCTCCTGGTAAACATAAAGTTTGCCAAAGATAGCTAAGTTTACACATCTCGTGTAATTTGTTGGCATTTCGTTTTAAGCAGAAATATGATTCAACAACACGTTGTGAGTGTTGAAATTTGCTTAGTTATCTAGTTACTTCGTTTGATGGTTATCTACATGTTTATTTAGTTTATAGCAATGAAAAGCAGTAAAGAATAACAATTTTTAACCAGATAACTTATCAACCGCTGTAGTGGAAGAGAGAGGCATACTGGCACCGTTAGAGAGCTCGTATTCGCTTTAGCTCCGAAAAGTAAAACCAGTTGCGGGATTTCGTGAATGACTGATGTTTAGGTCCGCCAGAAGCCAAAGGGGTGATGGTGAAATGAGCGTGTTCTAGCACCCGATATGGCAGAGCAGTGATGGGAATAGTGTTCTATGCTTTCAATGGACGACAAGCCCATTCTGCTAGCGTGCCAACCCATTAAGCAGTGACTTATTATAATTCCGGTCACTTGCCCAAGGAGGATGAGTGACTGGTATTTTTTCTTATCAAAGCTGGATTATATTTGACAGGTCGTTTCACACATTGGTTCTTCCTGTCATCCTTTATTTGACTTCTCGACGAGGGGTGCCATGTTCTGCAGGTAGATAATATTATGTTTTGACATCAAACAGGATTGCTTCCTGCTTGTAAGCTCGTCTCCTATTCAGTTACCCACCCAATGAGAGTAGTAACCTTAATACCTAACTTGTTAAGGACTTGTCTGCATTATAGCATTCTGAAGGAGTTAATGCTTACTGAAAGCAGGCTAGCAGAAGTTCCGATAAGCCAAAGTGCTGCCACTTTTTTAACCGCGAGCTTTGCTTGAGCAGAAATTCCATGAGACCTGCTTCTAGTGTATCCTGCTTCCAACACTAAAGTTTTGTTTAGAGCGTTCCGTGAAGACGATTGTAGAGTTATCTTGGAGGCCCAAGACCGAATGGTCTTTCCATTCACTCCACGAAAAGCCCAATTGTGTAGTCTGGCGATCTGAAAGTATCGGGTATTGCTTAGAAGATGGTGCGACCAAATATGGTGTACTTCCCTTTTGACATTGCGTTTAGTTAGGAAGAAACGATACCATGCAGATACCGTAAGAAAGTATCGATACCCGAAATACATCGGATGTAAAGTATCGATAACCGAAAAATATCGGATCTAAAGTATCGATACCTACTCGTGTCGGTGCTTTTGGCTGTGAGGGTATTCCGTATGAACTGGATTAAATTAAATTTTTTTAAGTAATAAATTAATCATCCTCGGCGAAGCCTAAACTCCGAATAATAAAAGCTAATAATGAAGGAACTGAAGATAGATAAAATAACATAGCAGAGCAAAACTATATCGAGCCCTAACCGCCAAAATCACGTAAGCGACATTTTTTTCAAAATTTTCTTTTTGATGCAGAAATGCATCTAGATGCTCTAGGAATATTTCTGCATCAAAAAGAAAATTTCGAAAAAAATGTCGCTTACGTTATTTTGGCGGTTAGGGCTCGATATGTTTAATGATGAATGGTATTTAACAGAGTTAATACCTTGGAAAAATTTACAAGAAGTTAATCTCGTTTAACCATAGAACCGTGAATTAGGTACTCGGTGCCCATATTCATGTTTGATGTTTATTTTCGGTTTTGCGACGTCGGAAATGGATTCCCTGATACAAGAACAGCAAAAATGTCTGTTAAAAAAGTTCATTTCATACTGCTTTCAGGAAAAATATTAACATCTTCATAATTTGAAAGTGGCTGGCGTTTAAACAGCCGTAAGGCACTGGGCGATTTATATTAGCGGAGGAAAAAGTTCCAAAGGAAAACTCGTTTGGTATCGAATTTCGCAACGAGTATTTTTTTCTATACCTACTCAGTGCTTGGTGCAAAAGTATCGATACCATAATTACTTGGTATCGAACGAAAAGTATCGAGTATGTACTTGTATTTACTCGTATCATTAACTTGAGTTATGATTTTTTTCTACATCGAAGTTTAGTAAAATGAGTACGTTACAAATTTACAAATCTTTTCAATTGTTTTTAGAATTTTTTTGAGTGTGCAGTTTTGTAGCCCATTATATTTTAGAATAATAAAGTGCAAATTTTAAGCTACTGCAAAATTGCGTTGATTTTTAATATTTTTTAGGCCTACGGCTTTTTGCACTTTTTTCTAATGGAAGAAAATGCGTAGAACCGTTTTCAAAAAAAATTATTAAAAAATTAACGTCAGTTTTACAATCGCTTTAAACTTGCTCTTTATAATACTAAAATTAAATGGGCTACAAAGCTGCACATTCAAAAAAATTTTAAAATTTGTAAATTTGTAATGTACTCATTTTACTCAACTCTGGTGTAAAAAAAAAATCATAACTCAATTTAGTGTAGAGTGCACCCCATATATACTTAAATATTGCGCAATACTCAGAGCTATCATTGTAATTTTTAACCGACTTCCAAAAAAGGAGGAGGTTATCAGTTCGTCGGAATATTTTTTTATTTTTTTTATTTTTTTTTTTTATGTATGTTACCGCATAACTTTGGACCACGTCAACCGATTTCGATAATTCCTTTTGCATCGGAAAGGTAGTGTCTCAGAGGTAGTCCCATACTAATCTGGTTAAGATCCGATCAGCGGATCATGAGATATATATATATATATTTTTTTTTTATATGAGAGTTGAAGTCGGGGTTTTTTTTTGCTAAAAATTACTAGTTTTCAATATTTTTTTTTCTGAGATGGCATATTTTCAAAAACTATTTTTTTTATCAAAAATTTAGTATGTAAAAAACTTTTCAAGTAAAAAAATTTCTAAAATATTCATAGAGAATTTTGATGTGTGTATGTGTGATTTTTGTCCATTTTTTTCGCCCCGTTCTCGAGATATTGGAAAACTATTAAATCGATTTGTTTTTGTGCTGTAGGGTTTTTAAAAATGTATTAATCAATTTCATATTTATTTATTGTTTATATATGTGCATCAACCCTAAAAATTTGAAACAAATCAAACACATAAAGTGTGAACCCCGTCCATTTAGGTATCGAATGCCCCATATACAAGCTAAGTTATGAACACGAGTTGTACATGCTTGAATTGATTCTTTGACTTTTAAGGAAATTTCCACGGCATAAGCAAGTTAAATATAAGCTTGTAAGTACCAAAAAAAAAAATTTTATAACTATATACGAGCAGCTTCTTGTAACGTTTTCTACAACACCAGAAAAACTAACGAATGTTAGCGGGCAAATCAACAAACTTTTTTCCACATTAAGAATTTTCATACAATTTTTTTTGTGATCGCCATGTGGAGGTCTCCTGAATATTAGCGCACTGGACCGCGGCTACTTCGGCACATGCTTTAATCCGGTCCGGGCCTGACTCCGGTTCGGGCTTTACTATTTATACAAGTCAAAGGATTCAGCAGAGAAACTTGAGTTAAGTTATTTCATATTTTTTTTAATAATACTTTTCCCTCTCTCTTAGGGGCCTGCAAAGCATCCATTGTAACAGCTTTATGACACTTTGAAAGTTATAAATTAAAAAACAAACTCATAAAAACAAAACATGCATACGCACAAGAGCATTTTTTTCGCTAACCCTCAACAACTATGCAAAACTTTTCTTAGTTCACTGAAGCGCACTTTCATACATAAGTGTGCCACTAAGTGAAAATACTACATTATAGCGATTACGAAATTTACATAACTATTTTTGCACAAAATAACCTTAAATGACGGGTCGTAAAACAGGCAAAAAAACAAACGATAAAACGTGCTAATTACGAGGAAGCGAATTGCAACTGAGCCCAATAAACGAGCAAACATTGTACGAAATCTGTAGTAACCCATTAAGGGCCAATTTCACAATGCGAAGTTAACTCAGAATCGGGAGTTAACTACAGAATTTTGTACTGAAAATCTCTAGTTAACTGTCGATTCTGAGTTAACTACGCACTGTGAAATTGGCCCTAAAAGTCAGAATGGCAGGTGGCCTGCACATTTCAGAAAGCTGTTTCTGCTTAGAGTAGAGAAGTATGAATGCAAGATCCGTTTGATTCCAGTTTAAAATACAAATAAAAACTTTAAATTTTAATTTAAGTGAAAAATGATTTCTTATATTTGAATTTAATATGGAAACTAACAGAAAAACAAATCATTTTTCACTTAAATTGCTTTCGTTAAGCCGGCAGTAAGTGTCGAATTTTTCAAATCGTTACTGAACGATGACACGTAAATAATGTATATATAACTCTATACAGAGTATATTCAACAGGTGACTAATTTAAGTTGTCAATATGTAGCAAGGTGGGCATAGGTGTAGAAGTCGTGAAAATATAAACTCAAAAAGCAGACCCACGGTATTACTGAAAGGTCGTTGGACCTTGAATGCTTCTGTACTCATTCCCCTGGATTGCGGGTGATCGGGCTTCGCCTCTGAAGAATAGTGAAGAGGTACATTCAATTTCATCTAGTTCAGGAAGTGCTTACTCGCGTAAACGCTGTAGATTTGTGTGATGGTTGAACCTTTCAGAATGCATTACCTTACCACAAGTGCTGTCAATTTCCACTCGTGGGAGTACTACCTGGAGTATAAACTCTATGTTCTTTCCTCGCATAGTTTGACACAGTGGTGGGCAAATAATAAGTACTAAGCAAAAAAAATATTAAGGTACATCTATATTTTGTAGTAAATACCAAACAAACTTAAGTATTTTGTATGTTACTAAATACCGAGAGCGATAGTATTTTCACAGCACTAAATACCAAGTACAAAGGTAATTATGTAGTTAGTTTTACCTAAGGAAATTCCGTGTAGAAAAATACTTAGAGACTTTGACTCAAATCCTTTTGCCTTTCCATTTTAATTCCGAAAAGGCAGCGCACTTTCTAAATCTCTTCCTGGTTCACTGCAGCAAAATTCCGTTGATTAATTTACAACTTAGCATCCAGCCACATGAGACATTTTTTGATTAAAGTGTGTGTGTGTGTATGCTATACCTATCTGTTATCTCCTTGCTAAGGTTGACAGCAGTGTGTTTACCAGAAGCGATGTAATGCTACAAAAAACGTACGGCAGCATTTTATATTTCTTTTTGTTGCTACGCATGTATTTTGTAGTATAGCTACGGTGACCATAAATATGGATTCGAAATGAAGGACAATTTTTCAAAAATATGCCTACATATATTTACGTAGTATAAAAATATCAAAAGAGTATTTATGATTCTAAATTCTTAATACATTTTAAACTTTAAAAATGAATCACGTTTTCTTCATTGATATTAATCTGTTTTTACATGAATATTTATAAAAGTATAGTTAAACATATTATAATTACAATAGCTTACACAAAAAGTGGAAATCTTTAAAAGATTATTTTATAGGCAAATTTTGAGTCGTTCAAAACGAAAACAATACCCTTCTTTTTTTTGTTTTTTTGGTACTTTTCGCAGTTATTTGTCAAAAATCGACGCCATGAATCGATGTAAACGACGAGTTACAAAGTGCCCTTTACAAAAATATATAATTTGTGCAGATTGCGCTCCATAGCATCTACATTTCTAATCCGATTTTCATTATCTTTGGCTCAAAGTTTACTGTAATGATATATCTTCTTTATCGAATTTCTTAAATAATGAAAGAAATAATCAAATGAAAATGCGTATTTGATTGAAAATCTCACTTTTTTCGCCAGTAGCACTAATAATTTTCATTGAAGTCGCCACAAGTTATACATTTTGTAAAGAGGCACATCAATACCATTCGAGCTGTAAGTCGCTTACGTTAATTTGGAGATTTTTTCATGAGATATTGAAGAAAAGCTACGAAAAGTACCAAAACACACTTTTTTCCATTGTCCGATAATTTTAAAATAACGAATAAAATGCGGGACAAATGCAGGACACTTGGAAAAAATCAGTACATTTTCAGTTTTTTCAGGTTTGAAAAACTACGCAGGACTGACCTTTGAAAAACAGTACGGTCCTGCAAAAAACAGAACGGATGGTCACCGTAAGCATAGATCGCTTCTAGCAAGCACTCAGCCGTCAACCTTAGATACTTGTTAAATATTTATTTCACTGAATAATTTTTATATTAGCTTGCCTAAAATAAACTCAACTACATTAAGCTCATACAATTTAATTAAGTACACAAAATGAAACTATGTATACATATGTGCTGCAGGCCGTACGATTAATGGACCCCATAAGAACAAAATAATAGATTGGCGTTAGTAGTGTTTGGCCGAGCTTCTCCTCCATAGTAATAACCATTTTTGAAATTTTTTTTTGGCAAAATCTATAGAACTTTTTATTCCTTTTAAAAAACTCTAGAACTTTTGAAAAGCTACTCGGAATAGCCTTTGTTTTTGTATTTTATCGTCATACTATATGCCAACTTCACAGACACTACACACGAGGCAACGGTCGAAGCAATATGCCTGGCTGCTTCAACGGTTGCCTCGTGTGTAGTCAGCAATATATGAATGGGCTTATAATGGTTAAAATATGTACATATATTAAATATCGGAGGCCTATGCTATCAATTCTCTATAAAAATCCCGCTTTATATTTGCTCCTACCTCTGAACCAATAAAAATGCGTTTCGCTACGAGTGCAATTAAAAAGCGTTCTTACTTCTTTTCAAAAAAAGTTGAAGTTTTCCCATTACCTCAAGTTTTGCTTCAGGGTTTATAGCTGTGACTGGTTGCTTAATAAGCTTATATACTCGTAGAATCGTTCTTACGGTGATGGTAGGTTACATAAGGCAATTGCGTAATCCAGTTTTTCTTGTATGTATGTATGTACCTTACTATTGTTGTTACTTTGCACTACTTATTTTTATTCTCCTTTTTTATCGTTTCTTGCAGCCGCTGTTGTCGTAACATTTTTCATATGTTGGCTGCCATTTCATATGCAGCGTCTTTGGTTCCTCTATGCCAAGGAAAACAACAATTTCCAAGAGATAAACGAATGGATGTTCTCTATTGCCGGCTTCACTTACTATGTGTCGTGGTAAGTACATTTTTGCTGAGGCAAATGATTGCATGTAGACTAACTTCAAACTTAAAGCAGAGCGAATAATGTGGCATATTCATTTAAGTATAAAAATTTATATACTTTGGTGTACTTACATGTAAATCTGTAAATACATATGTACATATGTACAGTCATAGGTACATAAGACTGGTTTTATTTTCATACAAATAAATATTCGTTACCCAACTCAAACACCTCCGCCCTCGCCTCCCTACAAAGAAAGTTTTCTTAGCGAAGTGTTTGGTGTAGTAAAAATGTTCGTTCTTTTCGGGTTTTAAAAAATAGCCAAAATTCAAATCTCTTTTTCTTCCTAGATTTTTTATTTTTTACTCGATTTCAAAACGTGATACTTGGTTGAAATGATATTTTTATGTACTAAACATTTCTCTACATTTCTTTTGGGTACCTCATTAACTAAATAATTTTTAATAACTCAAATTCAACCCAGCTAAATATTAGCAACTTTAATGTTCATAAATTAAATGTTTTATTAAGCGAAGACTTTCATTCTTTACGTGCGTAATAATAAATAAATAAACCAAAAGGTTGTCAGAGAGAGAGAGAGAGAGAGAGAGAGAGAAAGAAACATGCGTAACCGTCGCACGTACACGGTTAATTTGTCACAAAGCCGTAAATATTGGCGTAAGTCAAAAATTGTCGGTAGGTTAGTGATGCTTTTATGTAAAATAATGACATTTTTCGTTTTGTGCCGTTGTTCATTAATACCAGTTGAGTTATTTTCGTTTAGCTTCTTAGGTGTTGTTACTTATTTTGTATTTTTTCAGTCCAACCCTTAATAACTATTTAGAAAAAGTCATAATTTGAAGTTTAGATAATTGATCTAAAACAACCAAATTAATTCTAAAAATACAATAAAACTACTAAATCTTTAGTAACTCGCTGCCCTTTATTTCGCCTGCTAAAATAAATATGTTGGTATATAGAAATATTTATGTTTTGGTCTATTGTATGTGCCATATATCATGTAAGATTAGAAATCTATGCAACAGTACGTTTCCACGATTTCGAATTCGTTAGATCAACACTCAATTTTCCCCAAGTTCCGCCGGTAATTTTTTAATCAGTATAAAATTATACAAATTGATACTTCTTGTGAAAGTGTAGCTCAAACAAATTTTTTCTCACACATGGACGGACACCCTAATTTATAAGTACATATAGTTGCACCTTTATATTTTCCATTGCGTGAATACGCATTATATAGTTTTTCTTGCCGAGCAGTGCTTTCTATTAAACAAATACATATATGTATGTATGTGCTCAAAAAAATCTGCTTATCGTAAAAAGGAAAACAAAGTGATGTCGTAATAGAAGACAAATAAAAAAATAAAGCAAAATATGTTTGTCAATATTGCGGCAGTTTTTCTTTAGCTAAGGCAGTCTATAAAATTTTGCTTATCGTTTTCAAAACCCAGCTACTTAAGTAGTATCTTTACGCTTACATTTGGATTTTGGTGCGATTAATAACTACGGTAAATATTGAATTATTTGATAAAGTTGCACATATGAATTTACGTAAATGCATTTGCATATTTGCTTCTTCTCATTACATGCATATTTGTATACGTAGGTGAGTAAAAATTCCTGTAGTGGCCCCCTCGATTTTCACAAAGTAACGAATATTGCAATAAATATTTGCAGTTCATAGCTTGAGTATCCACAAATATATTAGCAAAATAATTCGCTAGTATAAGGTTTTTCTAAATAATTTTTTATTTTTTTTTGTTAACTTAATATTTATGGAACTCATTTTCTTGATAAGAATCCCGACCTAAGTTTCCACGAGATTTTCATAAAACTTTGTGAGTACGTAAAAAACTAGTTTTCTAAAAGACGATAAGAAATTTTTTTAGCAATTTTAAATTTTTAACACTTTTTTAAAAATGTTCTTTTTTTGCTTTGATACAATTTTTAAAAAATTTTTGTTTTGATTTTTACCGCGATTAAGTGTGAAAATGTTCCTAGCAATATTTTTTGCTAATGTGCTCAAAAAAAATTTTATTTTATGGCGATTTATGTCTTAAACCAATTTTATCATAGTGGGGAACAATGTTGGGGAACTAAGTCAGTTGGGTAATTTTGGTGAAATACTTAACCATCGCAGTTGCGTACATATGTAACGTATACGCCCCATAGCACCATACGCAGTTATGTAATACGTTCAATCGAACGTCTTAATTTAAGTCATATCCGGGGGGTCGCTTCGGGAATTTTCACTCAAGTGTACATGGGCAAATCTAAAAAACAGTTAACCTTGTTGTTATGTAGCTTTGTTTTCACTGTTGGAAACTATATCAAGCTGGTTGCTTTTGGATATAATTCATTGACGTATACTTGAAGCCTCAAAAAAATTTGGATCAATTTGCTGCATAACTTTTGAATTATAGGTGTTTAAATTAAAAAAAAAAATAATGAAAACAAGTGAATTTTTTATGTAATTTTTAAGAGGGGAAAAATTAATTATGTCATAACTTTTGAAGCACACCATATCTGATTTGAAATTTAATGGGCATTTATCACTTCCCTACAAGACATTGCTGAGCACTTTAGGCAAAAATTCTCACACATTTACACTTTTGTTCTTGTAGTACGGCATAAATGAGTAGTTTGACTATTAGTACTGAGGACTTTCTGATGACAACATTGAGGGGAAAGTACTCAATTTTTTCCCATGGCCTGAACGAAAATGAGCACTTTGATAAGCACTTTTGTGATTAGGAGTAATGATAATATGAGTACTCATATGATACTCAGCTGTCTTGTAGGGTTATGTGTATATTTCATATGTAGTAGTTAAGAAAAGTGTGCATTAAAAAATAACGAAATGGCAAGTAACTCAAAGTCTGTAGCTCCACATTTCACAATTTTTAAAATTTTCGGTTTATCGTGTATAGTTTTTGAAGCATTTAATTTTAAGAACTTTTTAAGTATGTATTGTATTCTACAAACAATTACGAATAATTTGCTACCTTAGCAAGAGGTGTGCTGTCAGAATAAACCAACTTTTAAAGATAAAATATTCTGCGATCTTGAGCATAATTTTTATTCCAAAAATATCTTAATTGAAGGCACATTTGGAAAATACGTTGAAACGATCTAAATATCTTTATAACTACAAGTCCTTATAACGTTGCATAAACCTGTAAAAGGCTTCAAAAAGATGTTCTCTAGAAGTGTGTAAAACCCCTAATTTAGTACTTTGAATTATGCTCCTTCTTGCAGTCAGAATATTTCGAGCGTGTTACCAAATCAAATATTTTTTCGGCAAAGGTTCTGATAGTTGCTCTTACTTAATTGGGGCCTTCTAAATTTAATGGCGTCCTCAGTTTTGTCCGATTATCTCCACTTTTGGAGATAGCGGTACTTGAAACTTTGCTTAAATTTGAAATATTTTATAAAAAAAAAACTCCCTCCGTTTTGAAGATATTTTACTAAAATTTTGCACACGCCTGTATATTAATTTTAATTTAGTATAGGTTCACTTTAACATATAGAATGCATACAATTTTTTATTCAGACATGAAGTTAGAGTTATAGCGCAAAAACACACATCTGAGTAATCAGTTGTATTGGAGCTATACGTTAAAGGGTACCCATTTCGATAATTTTAAGCACTAATTAAGGTAATATTGAAAAACCGTTATGTACAAAATTTTAGTAACATAACTTGGAAACTGAAAGAGTTATTTATAAAATAGTTAAAATGTAATCAAATTTACAAATACCGTTATCTCGAAAACCGGAGCCAATCTGGTCAAATGCCATTGAATTTAGAACGTCCCAATTAAGTGAGTTCAACTTTCAAAATCTTTGCTCAAAATTTACAACTTGAACAACGTAATTTAAACCCAGCTTATTCTTTTGTTTTCTATTTCATGTTTATTCCTTGTCTAACTTTGGAAGCACTTGATGAAAATGAGTTACAATTGTATTAATCCATTTATTAAGAGATTACGAATAAAATGATATATAAAACATAGGTGTGCTCACAAATTAAAAATTAACATTTTTTTTGGAGAGTGTACCTATTTTTTAGATTTGCCCACATAAGGATTGTGTCATTAGCCGGGAATAGATTTTTAGGACCTAAAAACCTATAAAAAGAGGCAAAATAAAATAGCGAAATAGGCAGGAAAAGGTACTAGAAATAGCAAAATGGCAAGAGAAGGCAATAAAAAAAGACAAAAAAAAATTAAAAATAACACTGCATATCCAGTTCCTATATAGAATTGCTTGCTAATTCCAAAAGNCTAGAAATAGCAAAATGGCAAGAGAAGGCAATAAAAAAAGACAAAAAAAATTAAAAATAACACTGCATATCCAGTTCCTATATAGAATTGCTTGCTAATTCCAAAAANGAACGTCCCAATTAAGTGAGTTCAACTTTCAAAATCTTTGCTCAAAATTTACAACTTGAACAACGTAATTTAAACCCAGCTTATTCTTTTGTTTTCTATTTCATGTTTATTTCATTGTCTAACTTTGGAAGCACTTGATGAAAAGGAGTTACTATTGTATTAATCCATTTATTAAGAGATTACGAATAAAATGATATATAAAACATAGGTGTGCTCACAAATTAAAAATTAACATTTTTTTTGGAGAGTGTACCTATTTTTTAGATTTGCCCACATAAGGATTGTGTCATTAGCCGGGAATAGATTTTTAGGACCTAAAAACCTATAAAAAGAGGCAAAATAAAATAGCGAAATAGGCAGGAAAAGGTACTAGAAATAGCAAAATGGCAAGAGAAGGCAATAAAAAAAGACAAAAAAAAATTAAAAATAACACTGCATATCCAGTTCCTATATAGAATTGCTTGCTAATTCCAAAAGTCGTAATAATTTTTTATTTTATGGATAAGTTTTCGAGATAAATTCAGGTGTACGTGGCGTAGAGTAACATTCTTTCATGCTAATTTTTCATATAAAACTACTCATGTATGCATGTTCACCACCTCGTTAGCCTTATTATAGACCCAGCTGCCTTATTTTGTTTATTTCCCGGGACACAGTATTTTTTCTTGCTTAAGACGAGTATTCAACTAACGTCCCAAACTGCCGATAAACATCAAAAAATTATAAACCTGCATGAAATTTATAATTTTATCAAGTTTATCGGCAGTTTATCACATTAGCTGGTTTCGTGCATAGAAAAATGAATAAAAACTACAACTATGAGTTCTGTGTTTTCGTGTGCGTATTAAGGGCATACCTAATATACATTTAAGATTTTTCTTTCGGACTTATAATTTTATGAGTCTACCTGAGTCCGCCAAGTATTTGACATATTTTTCCGAAGCTGAACTGAACATAATAACACTACACAAAAAACCTTAGGTCACGTAAACTTAATTTTGGGTCGGAGATCACAGATCTGTACTCCACTTTTCTAGATCACGTCATTTTCAATTCATTAAAATATTTTCAATTAAAGTTGCCATTGCGAATGAAAAAATATGCAAACTTTTACATGGAAATGTTACTCATACGCCATGTATATTACTCCGGAAAAATATAGCGTCTCGCAGTATCTCCATTTAAAATTTAAGGCATTTTTACAGTACAGTATTTTTTGAAACAGTTTTCCAATAAAATAAATGAATTCGTGGTATTATGAGTACCGTTACCACTTTGTACAAAAATTAGAAATATTCAAAAAAGTTGCACAACAACATTATTCTAGTTTAAAGTGTCTAGAAAATACCGTTGATTTAAAAAAAAATGTTTCCCTGCAAAAAAAAAAATAACCAAAAATCAACGCGAATTCTAAGACTATTGAAACATGCACCTTATTATTAACAAGCTAAGAACCTGCATACTTGGAATTTTTATAAAAATATTGAATACAAAGTTTGTTGTTGGGATATTTTTTTTTTCTGCAAAGTTTGAAATGTGGATTTATATAGTGTAAAGTTTTACGTAATTCACTAGATTTTAATAAAGAATTAATAAACATTAAACAAACGAAAGGGAAATGGTCAAAACTGGTCAAAATGTTGTGTCCCTATTTTTTACATAACAGTATACATGTGCGTATTAAAAAATGTAGGCATCCAAAAAAGCATAAATGCAGTATTTTGGAAAAACCACTGTATCCATTTTTGTAATCCAAAATAAATATTATACTGCCAAAAAAATATAGATACGAGCGTTAGTCATGTACGTTACGGCGTATGAGTAACATTATTTACTACTCCTATTTCAAACAAAAAATTTTGCACTTTTCGTTTGACCATTCACAGCTTGTTTATTTACACCGTGCGACATAAACAATAAAATTTCGAAACACATGAAGCAATCAATATACTCAAGAAACTGTGGGCCGAGTATAGTAAAAAAAAATTTTTAGTTCTTCTCTCTGATGTCAGGATTTTTTTTAAGGACTTTGTAATTTTAAAGACATTATTAATTCGAAAAATTGTTTAAAAAATTCATTCCAACGTGCCTTTTTACAGGGTTTAGTGTAACATCAAACACATTTTGCACCGAAGAAGGGCAACATTTTTTGGAAGAAACGAAATTACTATAAAACTTCCTTAAACGTTTTCCTTGTGATACTTCTTCAATTAACTTATACCCTGAATTCAAATATATATACAGATTAAAAAAGGACACAACCCCCTTACATGTAGTTTAGAAATGAAGCCCTTTCAAAACCATTTCGATTCAAAATATTGTATAAATAGTTTGAATTTAACTTTCTGAAGAGTTGGCAACCTTTTTAAACCTCTTTCGTCTTCCACTCACATTGTGGTACATATTGTGGTACATATGCATTCAAATTGCCTAATTCCTATTATTCAAGTTGAACTGGAATTTTCAAATATGTAGAAGCCTTGCTATACATATTTATGTAGCTTGGAAACAAAGCCTTTTCAAGACTTTCGATTAATACCTTCTTATATTGTAATAACTCTTTTAACTTATAATATAATTTTATTTGAATTTAGTTTTAAAATAGGTGGCAGCCATCCTCAAATATTTACTTCAAAAGATTCTACAAGTTCAAGCTAAACATTTCTAAACACTGTTACGTTTTACACTTTAGGTGGCAACCCTCTCCTAAATATTTTCCTACTAAAACCTTATTAACCCCCTTTAGTCTGACACCCATATTGCGATACATATTCCATTTATATAATTCTTTTAATTCAAGTAGAATTGGATTTCTCAAATAGGTGGCAACCGTCCTTTATGTAAAACCCTTTTCAAAAATGGTTCGATTGGCCCCCATATTTCAGAAATTCATTTAAATTAATTGAATTTAATTCTTAATCTCCTCAATAATAATTTCAATGTTCAAGGTTTCTTAACAATACTTCCCTTGCCACTCATATTTTAATTTTTCAGGTAACTTGCGAATAATTTAAATTATCAAACAGGTGGCAGCCCGTTTCAAAATATTTTAAAACTACAGCTTTTTTAAGCCCCTTTTTAATGTACATTTCAAATAAGTAATTCCCTTAATTCCAGTTGAATTGGATTTTTTAAACAAGTGGCAGCCCTCCTCCATCAGTGTGGAATTGATTTCGTATATCCCCATACCAAGTTCCAGTACACTATCACAACTATTTCCAGCGATATGCATTATGAAAAATTCCGTTTGTATAGGAGGTGCCACGCCCCCTTGTGCAATCGAAACTGACAGCCAATTTCATGAAAGCAATTTAAGTTAAAAATGATTTTAATGTTTTGAATTTCCATTTAAATTGCTGGTGAAACCGGCTATAAATCTATCCTATATGTTAAGTTGGGCTAAATGCTATCAGTGTACAAAATTTCATGATGATCGGTTGAGTAGTGTAGCAAATAAACAAGCTCACTTTCGGAATTATAATATTAGTAAGGATATACTATATAAATACATATATGTTCATATGTATTTTTTAACTTGTTTATCAAAATAAATTATATTTTATAAACAACAAAAACCAAAACTAACATTTTTTAATTTTGTCTATTCTATTCCTTTCTCGCCGTTTTAAACAAATTCCGAATTTACAATGAAAATCTTATAACACACATTGAAAACTATCAGCACCATCAATCCCATACTATACAACGTGATGTCACATCGCTATCGAGTCGCTTTCAAGGATATACTTTGGGGCAAACGACGAAGTATGTACTACAATAATGGATTTGCTAGAGATCAGTCTAGCTTCCGAGAAACAACGATTGCGTCAAGCTTAGGTGGCGGTCACAATGGTACATACGATCGAGTGCATTCGGTAAGTGAGTGATATTGTAAAGCTACACAATTTTACATATAAATCTACATATGTATATGGGACGTTCCATACCAAAACGGAACCCCCACTTCATGTGTTTGATTTGTTTCAAATTTTTAGGGTTGATGCATAAACATAAATAATAAAAAAAATATGAAATTTGAGCTCGGTTGATACATTTTTAAAAACATTACAGCACAAAAACAAAAACAAATTGATTTAATAGTTTTCCAACTATCTCGCGAAAATTTTAAACAAATCAAACACATGAAGTGTGAACCCCGTCCGTTTTGGCAAACGTGGCTTGAGATTAAATTTAAATGTAAAATGAGCATATACTTGTTTGTATATTTAGAAAGTGTGTATGTAAATATTTGCTTATTTCTGGCTAGATTGCATTAATTTGCATGTAAATGAAATAAATAAATATGGGCTTGAATGCTTAGTTGTGCATAAAATCGTTCTGATTTGTGTGTGCACAAAAGAATGTTGTGTATGTAGAAGTGTTCGCATGTGCATTCTGGAGCTTAGTCCATTTGAGTGGGAGAAAACATTTGCCATTTTCAGAGTAATCAGTCCAGACGCAAATTATTTGGTTTTTGTGCATTCATCATGNAAACAAATCAAACACATGAAGTGTGAACCCCGTCCGTTTTGGCAAACGTGACTTGAGATTAAATTTAAATGTAAAATGAGCATATACTTGTTTGTATATTTAGAAAGTGTGTATGTAAATATTTGCTTATTTCTGGCTAGATTGCATTAATTTGCATGTAAATGAAATAAATAAATATGGGCTTGAATGCTTAGTTGTGCATAAAATCGTTCTGATTTGTGTGTGCACAAAAGAATGTTGTGTATGTAGAAGTGTTCGCATGTGCATTCTGGAGCTTAGTCCATTTGAGTGGGAGAAAACATTTGCCATTTTCAGAGTAATCAGTCCAGACGCAAATTATTTGGTTTTTGTGCATTCATCATGCGTCATTCTGCAAAACCGCGTAACTGACATTTGCAGCCAAAAATTGGATTTGCTTACACAAACTCTTGGCTTAATCTTTATCCATTCGTCCCGAAATATAGTAGCAAGAAATGCGATGGTATAATCTTGGTCAATGATGGGTTTTCCTCAGAATTGAAAGCCCTACAAAAGTGTACATTGCGGTATAACCTTTACTCCCACCGGCCAGGTAGTACAGGTCACTAATCCCAATTTTTCATGAAATTCTCGTTTTTTTGCCCCTATCTCGAAAATAACGAGAGCTACAGAAAAAATATGAAAATTTCAAGGTAGCAGTGAAAAAAAAAACAATAGTCGCAAAAAAATCGCCCTACTCCTGATATTTCCCTTTCAAGGCAGCTTTGGAATAAAAATTTTAACTAAATCAGCCGTTTCAGTATATGTATTTCATTTAACTTGTTAATTAAATTTATTTTGAATTTATAAAGAGCTGGCAACTCCACACAAAAAATGTGTCCAAATAAAGCTCTCTTTACCTCTCTCTCTCTCTTAAAATACATATTAAAATATTTCATTCAACTTTTTTATTAAATTTTTGGAATCTCGAAAAAGGTGACCCATTTCAAAAAAAAAAAATGTTTCGAAATAAATTTTTCTTCATCCTGCCTCGCTTGGCATCATTGTCAAAATACTTCATTCTCTTCTTAATCAAATTGATTTTGAAATTCTAACAGGTGGCAACCCTTTTCAAAAATATTCTCGAAATAAAGCTTTCTCCAGCCTTTTTCGTTTCATATAAATATTTGGTATAGCTTGTAAATAAACTTATTTAGTGTANTTCGTTTCATATAAATATTTGGTATAGCTTGTAAATAAACTTATTTAGTGCCGTTTTCTTAAGTAGGTTTTATAATTTGTCTGCCCNTTATAGTAAGTATGTATATGATTAAAAATTTGGACTTTAAATTTGAAGAATCACAAAATTGATAATGATGCAAAAATTCCGTAAGTAGATGACTATCATACAGAATTTGTTTAAGAAGAGCTGCCACCTTCTTCAAAAGTTAAAATAAATTTCTTTATAAGTTACATAAAATATTATAAAAATGTAGGCATCAAACGAAACCGGTTCAAAGACGATTTATTTGGAAGATATTTTTAAAGAGCGTTGCCACCTGTTCAAAAAGCTAAAAGCAATTTAATTAGCTAGTTAAGTCAAACATTTTATTTTGGGTATCAAACAAGAGGGGGTTAAGAACGCTTTATAATAGTTTAGGCCAGGGTTGCCACTTGTTTAAAAAGTCAAAATTATTTTGATTAAGAAGTTAAATTAGAATTTTAATATGGGTGTCCAGCAAGAGAGTTTAAGACAGCTTTCTTTTGGAAATATTTTTGAATAGGGTTGCCACTTGTTTAGAGATTAGTTTAATTAACAAGTTAAATGTAATATTTTATAATGGGTGTTCAGCGAGCGGTGTTTTAAATATACTTTATCAACAGTATCAATTAAAATAACAAGCTCAAGGAAATATTTGTATGTGGGTATTAAAAGAGAGAGGTTTACCCAATATTTATTTCGAAAATATGTTTTACGAGGGTGCCACCTGTTTAGAAACTCAAAATCAATTAAAATAACAAGTCAAGGGAAATATTTCAATACGGGTGCCAAACGGGAGAGTCGTAGGATAGTTTCGAAAATATTTTTGACTGGGGTCGCCACCTTTAGCGTTTCGAAATCAATTAAGAAAATTAAATGAAATATTTAAATATGGTTACCATAGAGGTTAAAATTGCGTTATTTAGAAAACTTGTTTGAAGAGGGCTGCCGCTTGTTTAGTAGTTCAAAATAAATTTTATTGACAAGCTATATGAAATGTTTTGATATGGGTTTCCAAAAAGAGCGTTTAAGTAAGCTTTATTTAATAAATATTTTCGAAGAGGGTTCCCATCAGTTTAAAAGTGTCAGTAAAATTAAAAATTAATTACGGACGCCAAAAAAGAAAAGTTAAGGAAAGCTCGAAAATATTTTTGAATTAGGTTGTTACCTATTTTAAAAGTCAAACTTAACTTACTTAATTGATAAAATAATTTTAAAAGCATTTTTTACGAGAGTTTTCACATTTCTAAAATTTATGTAAGTCAACTGCTTTTGTTCATTTTAAATAAAATATTTACAAAAAAGATCCAGTTTTTCATCCTCTACGAATTTCGGTAGACACTTTGGAATGTTAACATATTTAAGGGTAAAGTTCGGAATTAATGCAGAGGAAAATTTTTAGCATTTTTTTGAAAATCAAAAAATTATAACGGGTTTACTTGTTGAAAAATTTACAACAAAAGGTTTCAGGAGGACTCAAATGGTTTACAATGCTAGCTTTCACAGTTTATAAAACAAAAACAAAAAAAAACACATTTATGGCATTTCATGACTATCTACCCTCCTTTCCGCAAAAAATATATACATTTAATTTCATTTCAGATACGCGTACGTTCATTGC
>NW_016161733.1:0-8652 GCF_001687245.7 Rhagoletis zephyria | reverse complement strand
AACGTATCATAAATAAATAAATTATTTAACCAGAAATAAAAAATTGTATTACAAATAAATATACAATTTGAAGATGAGAACTATATTCCAGAAATTTTTTTTTTATTTTTATTTTTTTATCAGCCACAACTCTTTTGAAAAATTTGCGTAAAGAAAATACCAAAATTTTTTGTTTCATATCAATATTATATCGTAATATATTGCATTATTCAGCTTAAACAGAATAAATTGGCTTAAATTTGGGAAGGGTAGAAAATCATTTATAAAGGGACCTCAAAATAAAATGCAAAGCCTACATATTCGGATTGCAAATACTTATTCACTAAAATTTACTTTGATTTCTTTTAAAGCTAGCACCCTCTCTAAAACTTTTTTTTTGTTTTGAAATAAAGCTTTTTTAAACCTCTTTCGTTTGGCACTCATAATCAAATATTTCATTTAACTCTAACTTAATAAGACTCTCAAATAGGTGGCAACCCTCTATAAAAATATTTTTGATATAAAGCCTTCTGAAACTTGTTTATTAAATTAGTATTCCCCTCTGGGATGCTTCCTTATAGCTAGTCAAAAAATTATAGTAAGTATGTATATGATTAAAAATTTGGACTTTAAATTTGAAGAATCACAAAATTGATAATGATGCAAAAATTCCGTAAGTAGATGACTATCATACAGAATTTGTTTAAGAAGAGCTGCCACCTTCTTCAAAAGTTAAAATAAATTTCTTTATAAGTTACATAAAATATTATAAAAATGTAGGCATCAAACGAAACCGGTTCAAAGACGATTTATTTGGAAGATATTTTTAAAGAGCGTTGCCACCTGTTCAAAAAGCTAAAAGCAATTTAATTAGCTAGTTAAGTCAAACATTTTATTTTGGGTATCAAACAAGAGGGGGTTAAGAACGCTTTATAATAGTTTAGGCCAGGGTTGCCACTTGTTTAAAAAGTCAAAATTATTTTGATTAAGAAGTTAAATTAGAATTTTAATATGGGTGTCCAGCAAGAGAGTTTAAGACAGCTTTCTTTTGGAAATATTTTTGAATAGGGTTGCCACTTGTTTAGAGATTAGTTTAATTAACAAGTTAAATGTAATATTTTATAATGGGTGTTCAGCGAGCGGTGTTTTAAATATACTTTATCAACAGTATCAATTAAAATAACAAGCTCAAGGAAATATTTGTATGTGGGTATTAAAAGAGAGAGGTTTACCCAATATTTATTTCGAAAATATGTTTTACGAGGGTGCCACCTGTTTAGAAACTCAAAATCAATTAAAATAACAAGTCAAGGGAAATATTTCAATACGGGTGCCAAACGGGAGAGTCGTAGGATAGTTTCGAAAATATTTTTGACTGGGGTCGCCACCTTTAGCGTTTCGAAATCAATTAAGAAAATTAAATGAAATATTTAAATATGGTTACCATAGAGGTTAAAATTGCGTTATTTAGAAAACTTGTTTGAAGAGGGCTGCCGCTTGTTTAGTAGTTCAAAATAAATTTTATTGACAAGCTATATGAAATGTTTTGATATGGGTTTCCAAAAAGAGCGTTTAAGTAAGCTTTATTTAATAAATATTTTCGAAGAGGGTTCCCATCAGTTTAAAAGTGTCAGTAAAATTAAAAATTAATTACGGACGCCAAAAAAGAAAAGTTAAGGAAAGCTCGAAAATATTTTTGAATTAGGTTGTTACCTATTTTAAAAGTCAAACTTAACTTACTTAATTGATAAAATAATTTTAAAAGCATTTTTTACGAGAGTTTTCACATTTCTAAAATTTATGTAAGTCAACTGCTTTTGTTCATTTTAAATAAAATATTTACAAAAAAGATCCAGTTTTTCATCCTCTACGAATTTCGGAGACACTTTGGAATGTTAACATATTTAAGGGTAAAGTTCAGAATTAACGCAGAGGACAATTTTTAGCATTTTTTTGAAAGTCAAAAAGTTATAACGGGTTAACTTGTTGAAAAATTTACAACAAAAGGTTTCAGGAGGACTTAAATGGTTTACTATGCCGGCTTTCACAGCTTATAAAACAAAAACAAAAAACACATTTATGGCATTTCATGACTATCTACCCTCCTTTCCGCAAAAAAATATATACATTTAATTTCATTTCAGATACGCGTACGTTCATTGCGTCACATGAATAACATCAAAGATCGCAATTCGATTAAATCGAAAAATATGCTGTGGGCAAAAGATGCAGACTATGCGATGCCATTAAAGCAGGTGAGTGAAAAAAGAATATGTACATATATAATGTTTTAAATTGAGTAAATATAAGCACTTAATGTTTATTATTAGTAAAAAAATAATTTTTACTTTCAAACTTTTTGCATTTTTAAACATTTTGTCTGTACATATATTTTAAACAACTCATGTTTAAAATCACATTTTGAACATCGTGTATATCGTATATTTATGCAGATTCTAGCTGAAAAATAAACACTTCTCGGTATTAGTTTTACAAGCACTTTATAGAGTATATGTGTGCATTAATAATTCGCATTTTTAAGCTTCTCTGCATTACAGAATATCTACATGCATTTATATATTTCATTGATAAACAAGTACTGCATATATACATATACATAAAGTTAAACAAGAATGCAATACTGCTCGAGATATCGTTATAATTCCATTACAACTCACCAATACAATATGTATGTACATACAAACAAAAAAAAACAAAAAATAATAATACGAGTACTATGTACGATAGTAACATTGACATACCAATACCAGCTATGGCATGCTGGCAGAAATTGAAAATGCAAAAGTTTTTAAATCGTTACCCATAGCTTTTTAATCTCTCCTTGCCCTCCCGCACATGCATACATGCTGCCTCTGATGCTATCCTGCTGATCTGCTCTAAGCCTCCTCCAATGCTTTATGGCCTTGTGTTGATGACAACTGTTAATTCCTTTTGTATAGCAAACGTTATCAAAGCCATTATTTTTTCATTCTGATTGTTTGTCTTATAAGCCACTGCCTGCTGGCTTTTTAGAAAGACTGTCAAATGAAAACATTTCAACAGAATAAATAATTTGAATTTTCATTTTGGTGTTTTGCATGCGATTATTGTGCATACCATACCATTGCCTTTGTGAACCATCAATTTCATCACTTACCCATTTTCAAATGAAGTCTATTTTTCGTAAATGGGAGGTTTTTGTTATTACTAAACATAGTTTCAAGTATGGTGGTTCAGTAAAACCAATTCTCGTTGTCTTCTTCACTTTTTTTTTTGTGTCATAATTATGCAAAGTGATTAAAGTTGTTGATGCCATGTAAAGCAATCAGGGCAATAGAAAGTTATTGGGTACTGCAGAAAACTAAATTGGGCACTGCACTAGGTTAAGCTGGCGGATCCATGCCTAAAGAGGACAGCACGATTAAGCGATTCTGGCCGAGTCCAAAAAAGCACACCCGTTTTTCTCTTCTGTGCCAAGTAAAGCCAAGTCCTTTTGTACCTGGTCTCTCCATAGAAGAGAAGACCTTCCTCTTCCTCGGTTAACCGCACCGCAACTCTCGTTGAATACTTTCAGAGCTGGAGCATTTCTATATAATTATGCGACATGATCAAGCCAGCATTGCTGCCGGAAACCTCTTTTGGTACCACAAGGCTCGAAGAGGTCCTTTCCAGATCTGACGGAACTGATGGCATTTACTCACCGTCATTTTACATAGTGTTATCAGTTTCATGGCGATAACAAATTCAGACATCGCGGCATAGGGACAAATTATTATCGTGCCTGCAAAGTGGCTCTGAAATCGGCAAATATATAGGGTGTGTCGATCATATTTGAGCGAGTCTTTTCCAATATTTATATGGTGAATTTGCCTGGTTAAAAGCCACACTGATAAGGTCGCAGTCAGTTGTTTGGCGGTCGGCTTCAGTCTTTCGCACAACACGCTTGATAAGACCTTACACCCCATGCTTAGAAGACCTTACCCCAAAACTGAGATTCCCACGAACACAGTGGAAGGACCAAGTGTACTGTCTGAAATTACGATAAACGACTAGCACAAATTCCCAAAAGTTTGAGCCAATTGGCGAAGTTTTTAGTCCCGGTTGGATTCCACCAAAAGGCGATGTGTGCGTAAAAAGTTCAAAATTAGTTTCAAATCGTTGATGGAAAGCTACTAAATGGAAACCCCTTTTCCGTTACGTGGAGCAACATTCGCGCCTAGTCGCCCATCCGCGAGTGATAGCGTACTCACAGTAGTTTGGAAGCTCATTTTGTATAGATTAGTGGTCGCTATCAGGCTCTGAAAATATTGTGTTTTTTTTTATTATCCCGAATATTCGACAAAATTTGGCTTTCGCGAGGTATAACTTAGCGAGCGTAATAATAAGTTTCAATATTATATAAAATTGATCAGCTTTGAAGTCACAATTTTGTCGATTTTTCCGATACTAAAAAAATTTAATTTATTTTAATTTATTTTTTTTTTATCCCGAATATTCAACAAAATTTGGCTTTCACCACGTATAACTTAGCGAGCGTATGAATAAGTTTCAATATTATATCAAATTTATCAGCTTTGAAGTCAAAATTTTGTCGAATTTTCCGATACTAAAAAAATTAATTTATTTTAAACTTTGGATTAAGTTTTTTTTTAATTTTGACCTTTTCGTGTTTTCTTTTTATTTTATACATGGAATAAAATAAAGGGGTCCCTTATACAATTTTGGATTGGTATTTTAAGTATCACCCTATCAGTAGTGATGTGCTGAATTGTCGGTACCCATTACTTCAAAAAGATTTTGGTACCCAATACTTTCTTTTCGGTACCCGATACCGATTCTTTACATTAAAAATTCCCCATTATATATATTTCAAGTTTAGAAAAAAAATTCCATAGCTATTATTACATTTTTCATTTAAATCAGTATTAAAAGCTCTACTGGCCCCCACATTCTGCTTTTGATAGGCGAGTCTCCCCTGAATTGTTTTTTCCATATTTTTGGCCTATGTACGCTTTTGATTATTAGAAACCTAAATATGTCAGTACCGAGTGTTGAAACTATTGGATACTTTTTAAATCGGTACCGAGTATCGATCAATACCTACAAGTATCGACTCAGCACATCGCTACCTACCATCACATCGTTAGCATATGCTGTGTCTTAATGCCTGTACATTTATCTAATAGTAGGTTTAATTCACAAAAAATTTCATGAGCTAACTAAATATGTATTACCGGGTACTCTAAAACTTTTTAACAAACTAATTACTTCTTTCATTCAGTTGCTCGCCTATGCATTAATTTAAGCTCGAAATTACCTCTCGTACAAAGTAAATACTTGCACAATTATTAATCCCTACTTATGTGGAGGCTTAACGTCAACAGGTGCTTTTAACATATTCACTTTTAGCTCTTACGCTGCGCCAAAGCCTAAAAGTAACCAAAGTAAACTTTACATTTGCAAAGAAAAAATAGTAGAAGAATAAGTGAATACGTAAAAACTTTGCTTCGCTAATTGCTTTCCTGCCAATAACAACAACTTAATGGATAGAAGAAAAACATGGATGGCATTTTGTAGAAATCTTTATAATTTCTTCTTTGTTTCTTCTTTTCTTTCGATTTCACTAAAAAATTTTGTTTTATATTTTCTTATCAAAGATATTAAACACTTGAAGTTACTGTCATGTCTATGTTTATGTACAATTAAAAGCCTAACCAAAAATAAGGAAAAATGTAACTCCGTATGCTAAATGAGTTTCTGCTTCATACAGCATCGAAGGCCGTTAAGGAAGTTGCGGTTGCCACAATCTGCATTCAACGACCTGGCAAGGTGGGCAGCAAGAAGCAATCCAAGGGTTAGCCCCATCAAAATTGAACTAGTCCTATTCAATAACCGATATGATAAAAATGGCTTTCGAACTTCCTGATGAAATGGCAAAAATTTTAGGCTGCCAAAAGGCGCGAATTTTTAAAAATTGTTGTCAACACTTAACTTTTCTGAAAATAAAAATAATAAAGAGCGGAGGTAGAAAACGCTAGATGCGCTCTACCCTGCAAGAACAAAATTTGAAAGGACTAGGAGCAACAACCGTAGGTACACATAAGGGGTATTCTCCAAATCTTGCAAAGCCATTGCAAGCTCTGCACGCTTACCAGACTCCTTTATAAGCTTAAGCAGTTGGTCGAGGGAAAGAGAGTATATCTCGTCCACTCTCAATATATCTGGCCCAAATATGTACCATATAATTCTGGCGAAGGCCGGCGAGCGGCAGAGAAATTGTCACAATGTCTGTACGCTATCCAAACAAGATGTACACAATGCATAAATAGTCGATGATACATATGGTGACCATATGTTGACCCCATGTGTTGCGCCCTGTCTTCAGTCATATCAGCGCTAGTAGATCACTCTCCTCTGTCTGAGAATGAATTTTGCTACCACCCTATCAGCTCATTTCAGAAAACACTTGCTTGTTTTGCAGGTGTCAATACCAGCCTAATTGTACGCGATTTTTCCCGATATTCTCGGCTTTCAAATTGGCTCCCGTTCAATTGAACGCTCCAGAGAAGCGCAGTTCGCTGGTTCATCAGCCAGTTCATTTGCCTTGTACACCGCAGTGTTCTGGCACTCACACGAGCACAAACTCATTCCTCCGTGCCACCGAGTTCAACTTCAACTTACATTCCTGGACTATTTTTGAAGAGGCGCTTCTAAAAAACTCTCTGTGCCCGGAATTCCGCCCATCGTGCCAAAATCCAAAACAGTACACTCGACACTTCGTTCTCATTTCCTCCTTTTGGATCGCTATATCTTGAGTTGGCAAATTTTAAACTGCATTAAGAGCCAGTTCTGACGTTGTACTCATGGAGCCCGTAATGCCTATACACACGTTCCTTTCGTTTGGGCCCTAAGCAAATTTAACTGAGTTCAAGAGAGCATGCCAGTCCTTTTTCTCTCATGCCAATTCGAAATGTCAAGTGCTTGCATTTAAGATCTGTTTAAAATCGGTTTTATGTGAATTACAATACAAGGTACAAAGAATCAAAAAGTTTAAGGTTTTGCACATAGTTTCATATATCAAGTTTATAACACAAATTTTATGAAGATTTATTATTACAACACACAACAGCAACAGCTAAAAACAAGAATCGGGGGCAACGTCATTTGTCATTAATAAAATTTGCAGCACAAAAATTTTCTGCTGTCCACGACTTTGGCTACTAAAAAATTCAATACGAACCAAAACATAGCAGAATGTTGAAGAGAAAAAATTACATTTTGCTCTCACATGCTCAATGAAATGTCACTGTTGCTTTGCTTACTTGAATTATCTTTTTGTATTGTGCATCACCTACTATTCCTTGCATTGAATGCGTATTTTTAGATCTAAGCAATTTGTTATTATTCACGCGTTTTTAAAACATTTTCTCTTTTCACTATTTCTTTCTATTTCGCACTTCCATAGGATGTGCTGGAGAATACAGCAAAGTTTGGCACAAATGTTGTAGTCGTAGTGGACAATGGTGGCATCAATGGACGTCCAAAAGTATTCACTGAAAATGAAGCTGAAGCAACACTGATGAGCAAGGATAATGAGACTTGTATTTAAATAAATCGAAAAAATGGACGAAAAAAAATTGCGACTAAATGAGCGAATGATAAATAAACGACGAAAAGATTTGAGATGCTTATGGTAAATGTATTTTTAAGTTAGAAAGATTAGTCAATGAAAAATTGGTTTTAGCTATAAAAGCGTTAATTTGAAAGTAAGAAAATACTGAAATTATGATTGATTGAAAAACTGTGTATAGTATGCTGCATACATACTTATTTGGTATTATTTAAAGAAAAAAACTGGCCATGAAAGACCGTAGCTCTAACAAAAGAAGTGGGGTTTTAACGTATACTTTTTAATAACTTTTTATGGAAGCGAACTAAAAAAATACACTTTCTTCTTTTCCTATCGCCAAACCATATATATATATACATTTTCGTGCGAAACTAAACCATTAATATATCAAATGTTACAAGTTTTAGGTACTTCACGTTAAATTATGAGATTGCGAAAATTTAAAAGAATATATTGAATTTAAAATCTTAATACAAATTTTAAATACATTATGCTTTAATGGAAACCTGACTTGACCCCGACTATATTTCAAAGTCACATATACATATATGAATTGTTTTGGAACTAATTTCCGTTATCCTTTGTCTAGTTTTTTCCGTGACTTCAGAGACACTTTATCGCATAAGTATGTATACAATTATAAACATACATACATGTATATTTTTTCCTTATTCAGGAGTCGTCAGATTTAAATTGCACCGCATTGTTAAGGTATGTAAAGATGTACTATTACTTAAAAGTCTCTTCTTAACAACTGGAAAGGTCAGTACAAAAGTCCAGAGAAATAACCAACTTTTTTTTAAAAACTTTGTTGAGGAAAATTATAAAATAAAAATTAATTTCTCTAAAGTGTATATATGTAAATAGTTTTAATACATACATATATGTATTTTAAATGTCTTTAATGTCTACATATACATATGTGCTAAGCTGAACTATGTATGTAAATGTGCACCGGGAATAAGTGTGTCGCACTTGAAGGGTTTCATTAAAAGAATTTTTAAATGCCACGTTGTTTAAGAAAAATTGCTCAAAGGCAATCT
>NW_016161732.1:40915-49017 GCF_001687245.7 Rhagoletis zephyria | reverse complement strand
TGTCGTCTATTTCCGGTGTAGCAAACGTAGTACATACGGCGACATCTAGTTGCCATCTACCTCGCCCTATTCACTATGCTTTTTGAATAACTCAGTGAGAGGGGAGACCAGTATGTTTGCATGTATGTATATAAAAAAATATTTATTGGACCAAAAAGTACTGGGTAGGCACTGTGGCCAATGGTAATCAACTATTACCACCTCCGCATGGTTGTAAGCCATGCAGAGTCCGCAGAATGCTCCGGAAGCAGTGTCCGGAGGATGCATCCGACTAGGCAGAGCATACTTTGAAGTGCCATCTTATTGAAACTTAAGAAAGTTCAATTACTTGGCAGTTGAGAAGTGCATGTGCAAAAATTTCCTAAATTGCATAAAGGAAATTTTTGCACATGCAGCAGTACATAGCATGTATTTAGGCGCCTGGTGTTAGCAGACGCGCCTAAACACTTTTTATAGGAGCTTTTCAAAGCTTTGTTTTGGTGTCGGAACACAACATTGAAAGTTTCTGGATCCACAACATTGAAAGTTTCTGGAACACAACATTGCAAGTTGATAAAAGCGTTGTAAAATAGCTAAAGAAAAAAAAGATTAAGAAATAAAGTACTTTTGTTGACATTTCTCCATTTTATATATTTTAAGATAAGTTTCAAAGTTTTTTAATTTTATTTAAGTAATTTATTTTAGACAACGTATTTTTTCAACAACAACATTGTTAACATGCATATATTTTATATTAAACATTTGATATATAAATAGTAACATTTTGATTTAAAAACATTTTTGAAATTAATTAAAACTAAATCTTTAGTGATTGGCAATGGGGAAATTTTTTTCATTTTTTTGTTGACCCTACTAATTTTGTTTTGTTTTATTTTATTAGTCAGATACCTAATCCGAAAAAATGTCCTACCTAAATAAAACCGCTTTAGAATTGATTCTACACTAATGTTCGTGTTTAACAATAAATTTTGCATGTAATGTGGGTCTGTGGTTAATAGATTCCCATTAATTTTGATAAAAAATGCATTAGCCTGCCCCAAAAAACTTAAGAAGTCCGATTTTGGTAAAATAAATTAAACATACGTAAAATTTTGACTATTTTCAGCAGATGTTCTGCGTCCAAATTGACTCAAGCCCATTTTTGAAATTATGTAGCCACCAAAGTTTTCCAGGCCATCGAACTCAATATCACTCAGCGCGGTCATGTGATCCAAAAAATCGTTGGCTTCTTCCTGTTCTTGAAGCTTCAACAGATATGTATACGGATATTTTCAATATAAGATCTGCTTCATTTGAAATCTGGCAGCACTCTACATAGCACAACTTTGTTATCGACTACTCGATCAGCCGTTTATTTAGTGTGCTGGTTTTGCTATCGTTGTTTTTTATTACAGTTAATTTTCATATGCGTAACTTTAAAAATAAAATTATAGTTCAAAAAACTAAACCTGTAACTTGAGAATAGAAATCGCTGCATCTTTTAGGCGCATCAATATTACATAGTTACATCCCGAGCTAATAAAAGGAAGGTAATAATAAGTGATGTGGAGAGCAAAGAACTTCAGCAAAGAAAATTGATTTTGGACGAACTCTTGCAAAATCGACACATCTCCCAATGTAGGTTAGTAAAATTGCTGAAAATTGGAAGTTCGACGGTTCAAAATGTATTGTCAAATATCAAGCAAAATGGCAGCATTGAGAGATAGGCGGAATCTGGCGGAAAATCAGACAGTATAAATAAAATAGCGGAGAAGGATGTTCTAAGGACTTTGAAAAAGGAATCCGAATATTTCTGAACGTGTTGTTCCACCTGGAGTGTTGTTCTGAGAGCCTGTATTGTTTTGGCCTGATCTGGCAACAAGCCATTGTGCAAAAAAGCGCAAGAGTTTTATACACAAAATGGAATCAACATTGTACTAAAAGAGGCCAACCCTCCGAATTGCCCAGAGCTGCAAACGATCGAGCGTTATTGGGCCCATATGAAATCAAAATTAGAAAAAAAAAACAAAATGCACGGCTTCAAGAATAACGCAGCTCTGCATAATGTGGCGAAAACAGGCTGAATCGGTCAACGAAAGGGATGTCCAAGTATTATTGGCGGGTGTCATCTCTAAAGTACGGGGATCTTGGCGTGGAAATTAATTCTAATAATATTTGTAAATCTTTCATTTAAATAGAAATAAAAGAAGGTTCTAAAAAAGTTTCGCCTGAATTATTCACATTTAAATTAGTTTTTTTGCTATTTAATACCTGCCAGATTTCAACTGAAGCAGATCTTAATCCATATTTAAAGTAATAAAAGTAGACGATTTTTTACCTCGATATGCTCTTCTGTGACAGGGGAACATGGTTAATTTCTTTGAAGACATGATGTGTGAGTGTTTCTTCCTCTATAGCTTCAAAACTTACTAAAACATCATTTGTTTGCTCCACATTGGCTTCTGAGCACAACATTTTTTTCATTTCGACCTAGAAAATTTACCACCAGGGAACGGATTTTATGGAAATTGCCTTTTTTTCTGCTAAAGAGATAGAGTATATTCGATTAAGAATGTCCACGATTTTGCTTTCCCTGATTCCATATATACACATTTGATGTTGCCTTTTTTTGCCTTTTTTAAGATATTCGCCTTTTTTACCTTTTTTAAGATATTTGCCTTTTTTTGGCTTTTCTACCTTTAAAAAAGTGATTATAGCATTTAAAATTTTTTTTTTAAGATTAAAAAATTTACACATTGCCCATGCGGCTTATAGAAGCGCAGGGACCTATTGCCAAATTGGTGTTGGAAAAATTCAAAGCCGTTTTCTCAGCTAAAGTAGGCTTGGAGACAATAAGGGGTGTGGATAAAATTGTAAAGGCCGAGGAAAACGTCCTTATTCCTGATAACATGAACGTTTCAAACGTTCCATATTTAAATTGGGCTCCACTTGTATCAACTTACGTCGAGCGCACATTTAGTACATTCAAGGCTTTTCTTCGCGAAAATCGAATGAAAATGCTGCCAGAAAACTTCAAAATGCATCTTGTGGTTCAATGTTACTACAACTATACAGATTCAAGTTTTATGAGTTAGAAACTCGAAAGGATAAAATAGTCAAAGATTCAAAGTACAAATTTTTCATATAATGAAACTAGTTCATAGTTTTTCTCTTTTTACTTATAACATAAACATTTCTAAAATAAATGTATCTTTTGCTTGTTCTTCGTATTTTCGGTCTTTTTTAGCGCCTTATTTTGCTTCTTTTTGCAATACCTAGTTCCTTTTCCTGCCTTTTTCGCTATTTTGTTTTGCCTTTTTTTGCCTTTTTTGCTATAGCTAGTGCCTTTTCCTGCCTTTTTCGCTATTTTATTTTGCCTTTTCCAGCCTATTTCGTTATTTGATTTTGCCTTTTTTATAGGTTTTTAGGTCCTAAAAATCCGTTCCCTGTTTACCACATTATGACCACATTTAGAAACATTTGTAATTTGGGGGATTCCATGAAGCATAAATGAAAAACCGCATTTTTTATTTCTAAACGATGACAATCACACACGCCTATTCCGGTCCGATTGGAGACACGAGTCTAATCCTTTACAGTAGCTTCCTATAATAGTTCGAATTGGATTAGACGCCTGCGGATGGCATCCGTCGGATACCGTAATAGGCGTCAATGTCGAATATACCCAAAGACTTTGAAAGGAAAATTTGCGACCAATGAATGTAAGTAGTTTAGAAATAAAAGGCAAAGCACATAGAAAACTAACTAACTTGGCTATGTTCTATGCAAAACAGGCTGCTGATTTTGCATCAAAGAATCTTCCAAAATTCAGTATAACCAAATACTTAAAGAATGCATTTTACCAAGAAGATATGAACGAAGCCGGGAGTTCGAGCGAGCGAGCGAGCAAATTCCTACTCAATGCCTCGCAGGCAACGAGGCGCTTGCAGCTCGTACTCGTAGCCACGGTTGCCATTTTGGTCCATTGGTCTAATTCTTTTGAAAATGGTCCATTTCACAAGCCTTTGGTTAGGTTATTATCACTCTTTCACTTCATGCAATATTTTCGCGTTTTCAATTTTTCTATTTAATTGATGAATATTCCGCGCTATGTAGAATATCGTCATCGGCAGTAAAAGTGACGATACGGCGATCGTCAGGCATCTTACTGATGCGCTGACGATCTTCGACGATGACGATGACGATATTCAGCATAGGGCCGATTGGCTACACCTGCTAAATGTGTGAACTCGCCTTGCCACTGATGTTCAAATATGGCGTGGCTAATCATCTGCCAAAGCACGCTTCAAAAAATATCGCGGTGACCAATATTAAAGTGGCTGGCAAAAATGTAGAAAGGTAGCAAAACTTTAGTCATAGCATTTAGCACATGAAAATAATATTCGATTTCAATCGAAAAGATATTAAACATCTTGAAATTATTACACTACATAAAGTTCTTTTTGATACCGATGTATCAATTTTGCCTCTACTCGACTAATTTCCTGCATTGGTAAATGATGCAGACATAATTGAATTTAAATTTCGCAAATTGAGGCTGAGTGAAGGTAACTTCAAAAACTGTACCAATATAGAACGTTTTTTGGATCAAGTAAGTTTGATTAAAAATGGATTGTGTGAAGCGGACTTTGGAGAATTGTGTGATATAGTTCATTATATTTTTAGTCTGCCTCACAGTTTCGCAACAGCAGGGCGCAAATTTTTTGATTTAGCATTAACAAAAACGAAATTAGGAAACAAATTATAATTTAAAACTTTAAATATTATAATGCTAATAATATACGATTGTAATGCACTTTGGATGCAATATAAAAATAATCGTTACAAAAACTGAATTGGCATATTCTCTTGATAATGAGGAATAAACTCACGATCCAGAAAATAAAGGTCGCGCCATTCGCGGACCGCTAACCCTCTCTTCGTCGATTTGACAGCATCCAACCAATCGCTGACGTCATAAAATACTTTTGTTTACATAAACTGTTGCCAACTTGATGCTTTTCGCACCAAATTTAGTGGGTATTCAAAACGCGACAATTTTTGAGTTTTGTGCTTGGTGCGTTTTTGGTGCTTTTGTTTTTAGTTTGAAGACATCAAATTAGAAAATCTTAACAAAATGGAAGCAAAATAGCAATCGTAAGTGTGGTAAGCAATTTTACAAAAATTTAAACAAAATCATAGCACAGTGACAATCATAGGCGACAACGAAATATGTGCAGCACCTTCAATCATGCCAGAAGAAATCGACCGTTGTGCGAGAAACATTGATTTTTATTAATTTGAATCGGCATCCTTACAATAAAATGATGTATTCATATAAAGTCCATAAAATACACCAATAAAAATTTGGTGCTTTTTCAAATTCAAAACTTGGCAACACTGCCTTTTGGTCGATGCTTCCTCTTTTTCTTGTCGAGTTCGTCTCGCTCTCTCATTCTGGTATTTTTTGACGTCACGGCCAGTTGCTCTCAGCTCGATTGGCGCAATCTTGTATTCTATCATTCTTGGAATAAACTCCACTCAATTTCCCGATGTAATAAAAATTGCTTAATTTTTTACCATTTTTGATCCGAAAAATAAATTGGAAAAGGCAACCGTGCTCGTAGCAGCAATGAGACGAGAAGTTTCGCTTGCTCGGCAAACGGGCGAGCACCGCGTGTTTGCTCGCGCTCCTATTAAACGAGCGAGGCTGCTGTATGTCAGGGTGTCCAGATTGTTTAAAAAAGCGCAATTTCTGATCGTCATTTTTTGTTTTAAATAAAATTCATGAAATCGATTTAACAAATCTTTTATTTTAAAAATGAGATCTTGTTATAATATGGTTTTTAAAACCAAAAACGAATATAATACCTTCAGAGGGTAATAATAAATAACACAAATCACTTAAATATATAATAGTGATGTACAAACAATTTTCTTTAAAAATACGCATACTTTTTAAAAATATTTGTTTCAACACATTTTGCAATAGGACTTCGCAATTATTAAATTTATTATAACTCATATTAATTGATTAATCGTACAATCCGCTTTTAAGAGCTCGGCGCTAAAAATTAAATAAAAACCTATATTAAGGCGAGATCAGCTATTTCCAAAATTTCTTCAAAACCACCTATAGTTGTTAGTGTTGTCATATATTGAGCTATTCAACCTTGATAACTGATATTGTTTTTGCAGCAGAAACTATTAGCCTTCATATAACACTTTATTCGAACTTAACAATTAAGGCTACATCCTATTTCGAAACTTAGTTTTAGTTGAAATCATTGCGGGAAAACGCGCTCAACAAAGCATGTGAGTGCGGCAAGGATAATAATAAGAATTTACTTATATTTCCAAACATTTTATTGCCTGTTGCGGTTTTCACTCCGTAAGTAATTATCCAAAATTCTTCAGAGTCGGATGGAATGGTTCTGAGAAAAGTTATTCCATGGGAAAGCTAAACGATATAAATATTCACTTTCCGCTGCTTTTCTTGTCTTCAAAGTTAAATAGTGAATTGGCAGGTCCCTGAACCTCGCCCTCTTGTGATTCACACACTTTTCTGGTGACAAAATCAAAGCTTTTTTAAAAGTATTTAATTGAATAGGTAATCGTTTCAAAAGTTCTTGGATTAGGGTGATTAAACATTTTTGACAGTCTTTTAATATGCTTCTTAAGTCAAGTTTATCACGCAATTCATTAGTCTCTTCTGTAAAATTATCGTGAAAATCTAAGTTTTGTATATTTTTATAATTGGAAAAAATTTATTTGAAGGGAAAAAATCGCCAAAATCGCCAATGGCGATTTCCTATTTTTACGCTCAAATATCCAAAAAAATCGCCAAATTGGAGCGAAATCTGGACACTCTGCTGTGTGTTTCCTCGCTCGCAGTGCCGAGGCGAGTAGCCGTCTGCATTAGGGATGTTGCGACATTTGAAATGTTGGAAACGAATATATCGTCCCCTGAAATGCAAAAAGACGTAACAACACCATAACTGATGTGGGAGTTGAAATTCGATGAAATCCGTCATATCAATCAAAAACTGAATTTTGAATTTTTTATCAGTTACGACTTTTTGTATTTCAGCGACGATGTTTGTTACGTCTTTTTGCATTTCAGGTGACGATATGTAACATCAAGAGCAAATCACGACAATTTGGTTTAAAATTATAGTGCACACTTTCTTCTTTTATGTCTAGTAGTTTTTTTAAGATTGGTCCAAAAAAATCATAATAAAGAAAGGAATGCAGGTATTAAAAAAGAGAAAACAAAAAATATATATTATTAAAAGGACTATGTTCTCTTTGACGTACGTCAAAGGTCAAGTAGAAGTGGGAACTTGTATAACTGCTCGATTATATAGCTTAAGAAATAATAAGTTTAAATACATTTTTATCAAAGTTGATAAATATGACATTTGACCAGTTTTGTTACACAAATACTCCAACGACCACAGGTAAAAAATATTGGCTACAGTTTGTCATTTTGTTTGCCAGATATACGTTTTATCGGTGCACTTGCACAACATTCGCATTCGGAAAAGCTCCCCATTGATCATTGCGAATGCGAATGCGAATGTTAAAATTAATGGGGAAGCTCCGCGGTTGCGAATGCGAATGCGAATATTCGCAACAACCCTGGTCTGCATACTCGCTCGGTTAGGTAAGACGAGTGAGCGACGAGCGAGCGCTCCGAGTGTATAAAAATGTCAATAGATTATGTACGAAAATATACATATATATCGCTAGCTTAGAGAGAAAAGTTGCTAAGTCCACTTTTTATGAAAACTCATATTTTGATATAGGAGGCTAGAGAAATTGAATACGCATCGTTTCGAAAATTATAAAGGTACATGTTTTATTTTTTCGTCTTCATAAGCAATAAAAGGAAAATTTGCTAAGTCCAAAAGAAGCACCGCAAATCCGATAAGGCCAAAATAATGCGCCATCTTTTAATAAATATCGAAACCTTCTGATTCTTATGGAGTTTTGCTTTGCTTTAAACGCGCAAAATGTTTGATTCAAAGTCTTGCGAAATAGTTAAAGAAAATGGCTATAGGAAGATTTTTTCCTCTCCTGTAAAATTTTTAAAATGGGACTTAGCAACTTTTCTTTCTAAG
>NW_016161732.1:15934-40905 GCF_001687245.7 Rhagoletis zephyria | reverse complement strand
TATTTTGGTGGACGTCTTAAAATATAATAAATTTTGTAATCCCGGTGGAAAACCCGCAACTTTTTTTGGTGATGCAGTCTAATGTACATACATAACATGCATATCGTCGTTTAAAGTACAAAATCGCGTATCGTCATTCTGCAAAACCGCGTAAGTGGCATTAGCTGCCGTTCGTCCTGAAATATACTGGCCAGGTATGCGATTACTTTATAAAAAAAGCAGATAATTTACATAATTCGCATACGCGGTTTTGCATTATCTAGATACGCGGTTTTGCATTTTGTTGATACGCGGTTTTGTACTTTAAAGGACGATATTTATATATGTACGTATGTATGTATAAACCCTGCAGAAAATCTGACTAGCCCAGAACTAGCGTAGAACTAGACCTTTTGCCGACAGTACTAGTTCTAGCTCAATACCCAAGCAATGCATTCAATTGTCCAGTTTTACACGGCGATGTCATTGGTGGTGGCAATTGTCGCCCAGTGCATTACTTTGCAACAAGTTTTTAACTGGTTCATTTTGGACAGTTTTTTTTTTGTATAAGAAAACGTTTTTAATATTCGATTTGTGGGTATTTTTTTCGTTTGTTTCCTTTCTTTTACAGATTCCATTTTTGGTACATAGTTTATTAAAAAAAAAATAAAATATTGTAAGCGGAACGCAACAATTTAAATTCATTAAATCTAAAAACTCACAACTGCCTCGACCGCGATTTTAACTCGCGACCAATCATGTTTGAGTCGAAGGTCTTCTCGCTGAGCTACTTTCATATTGTACGAGAAGTGCAAATTTGTACACTTACACCGCAAATTTCAACTGTCCCGCTCTGCAGCCGTTTTGCACTTGTTCACAGATAGTTCTGAAATACGTAGTTCGGAACTAGCGCTTTGCCAGACTGTCTCTAAATTTTACAGCAGGGTATGTATGTACTAGGGATGTTGCCGATGTGGAATTTTAGACATCCGCGGATGCGAATGCGAATGCGGATGTCAAGTATTTTTAAAAAACAATTAGAATCTAGCATAATGGTGAGATCGTTGTTTAAGCATCGCTTACAACNGAATATTTAACAGCTAACATCCGCGGATGCGAATGCGAATGCGGATGTCAAGTATTTTTAAAAAACAATTAGAATCTAGCATAATGGTGAGATCGTTGTTTAAGCATCGCTTACAACCCAAACCAGATAAATATGTCTTGTTGTTTCAGAATTTGGAGAACCTGTAACTTTATCAGCACTTTTCGATTTTAGTTTTTGTTATTCATTTTTAATACTTTCTTCTGCGACTGCTTTAAAAAATTTGTGCTTATAGCGAGCTAAATAGGTGGATATGGGCAATAGATTATTATTTTTGAACAAAATTCTGTTTTCAAAGTCGTGGCTGCCAGCCGAATCGGATCAGAATATTGTTATTTTTTTTTAAGCACCCCGTATTTTTTATAGGCATTTGAATAACAGGTAGTTACGTAATTCGTATCTAATTAAAGGTCAGACCTATAGCTTTTTAATTATTTGAGCATCCATTCTCTTTATAGCTAGACGTTGATCATTTCTACTAGAAATCCCTATTGAAGGAGCTTACTCATTGACTTTAAATAGCAAAGAAGGGATGGTTTTACCATAGAAGTTTTTAGCCAAGGATCCAATGTACATACATTGGCGTGGGCCGAAAATCCGCTTTTTTAGAATTTTGATTGGTAATAGGAAAAATATAGTTCATTATGCTCTAAAAAAAATCTGTGTGAAATGTGAAAATTTTTGGTCAATATCCTAGGCTCGCACAAGTCCATCAAAGTTCAAGTACTAAATAAATTTTTTTCTTAGCTAACTTCGATTCTATACAAAAAAAGGTCCATATACCAAATTATGTAGGACTAATACTTTCGAAGATTATTGCAATTTTAGTCAAAAACTTATTACTTAATTTATTTATTAATTTTAATTTTTTTAACCATATTGGACTTCGATGGACTTGGGCGAGCCTAGGATATTGACTAAAAAATTCCAAATTTCACAGAGATTTTTTTAAAGCACAATTAACCATATTTTTGCTATTACCAATCAAAATTCTAAAAAAGCGGATTTTCGGCCCACGCTAATGTACATATATCCCTATGAAAAAAATATTATCCAACAAGTAAAGAAAACTACGGTTTTTTAAATTTTTGCTAAAAATAAATTCCCCAAAGAGCCCCATTTGAAATTATTCAAACGAATAAATGAAATAGGTGGCATACACGGTACGTCTGACCGCGAGTCATTTGTGTACGTGTTGACTCGCCTTCGACTACACACAGTTGAATCATTCAGAGTCATGCCAGAGTCATGTCGGTGTAACCAACTAACACATCCAAATCGACCACGAGTCAGACGCACCGCCTATAACATCAAAAGCAAATCACGAAAATTTTGTTAAGAATTACAGTGCATACTTTCTTCTTTTGTATCTAGTAGTTTTTTTAAGATTGGTCCAAAAAAATCATAATAAAGAAAGAAGCCAAAGCAGGTATTTAAAGCACAGAAAAAAAGGGAACTTTTATGGCGCCCATTGATAACTCGGTTATATAGCTTAAGAAATAATATTTTAAAGACATTTTTATCAAAGTTGATAAATATGACATTTGACCAGTTTTGTTACAAATACTCCTACGACCACAGGCAAAAATATTGGCTACAAAATGTAATTTTTTTTTTTCCATATATACGTTTTATCGGTCCACTTGCAAAATAGTCAATGCGGAGCTTTTGCGAATGCGAATGTTAAAATTAGTGCGGAAGCTCCGCGGTTGCGAATGCGAATGCGAATATTCGCAACAACCCAGGTATGTACATATGCATGTATTTTGTCTTTACAGAGAAAATAAGTAAAGAGGATAGTAAATGGTTTGTGCGCAGAAACAAAAAACAACTTAGCACTTTTTAATACCCCAAAATAGTTTGCTATTTACTAGTAGGCCCCAAAATAGTTTGCTATTTACTAGTAGGATAGATCCCGGGATTGAACCAACGACATCCCGAAAATCCCGGGATCGTAAAAATCAAAAAAACTAACATCCCCAGTACATATGTATATGAAGACATGGGAAAATTTGGGTAAACAAAGAATAGCGGCCGGTTCACATACAACTTTGTCGTTGAATTTCAATGCAGCCGTCCACATAGCCAAAATTTGGCAACGCTGAGGCCAACACAAAGCAGAAAGATCGTGTGCGTCGGTCGTCAGCTGTTGCAAATAAATAAAATTATGTGAAATGCTTTTTCCTTTTAATCAAATGAGGGCAAGAAATATAATTTTTCATGCAATTATTGATATGAAATATTAATTTATCTCTCGTTAATATGTTAATTTAGTTGCCAAAGCATTCTCTCCCAAGCTTCATTGTAGAAGGTATACTTTTACTTTATTATAATTATACTAAAATGTAATGTGCTATAAAAACACCAAGCATTGCTCTATAAATCTAATTATAAAGTTTAAAACTTTCATAAAGCTTTGTTGAAATTTTAAAATTTTTTAACAAAGTATGAAACTTGCTTGGACTTTGTATGGTCTTTCTTTCATGTACAATAAGTTGAAATTTTGTAAGAAATTATTGAGCATTAAAAAAATTATACATACATAGATATGTATGCACATATCGTCACCTGAAATGCAAAATAACGTAAAAACATCGTCACTGAAATGCAAAAAGTCGTAACTCATAAAAAATTCAAAATTCACTTTTTGATTGCTATGATGGATTTCATCGAATTATAGCTTCCAACATCGTTTTATGAAAAAAAAATTAGTCACGACTTTTTCCATTTCAGTGACGATGTTGTTACGTTATATTGCATTTAAGGTGACGATATGTACCTGCCTAGTAGATAAAACTGGTCAAAATAGCACGCATCTATTCTTCTGTGCATGAGAATATATACATAAATAAATACACACATATGTGTATATATGTATGCATATATATATATCTGCATGTGTACATACAATCCGTTACTCGAAATTCTTAGTTATTGCAATTTTTATCCCATAAATTTTGTCTGACCAAACAATCCGTTTGCCTGTCGTAAAGCTCAGTTATTCTAGACTTAATTGCCGTAACTTAACTTAACTTAATATTTTGGCCAACCTGTTATATGAGAAACTGTGTTAGCGGTTAGTTAAAACTTAACTTACTGTAAGAAACTTAAGAATCTGTAGATTTTAGGTTCTTAAGTTACGGCCTCACGGAAATTGAGAGCGGTGAGAGAATAAGGCTTGCCAGACTCTCATCTTTGTATTTCTTAAAAATAGATGAAAGCAAACATTTTTGTTTGTTAAACAGCTGAAAAAGAAAATCCAAAAACAAAATATTTCCGCTCTTGGCTTAAGTTGACGCGTTGAGTTATCATTGATGATTTCTTACGGTAAGTTAAATTAAGTTAAGTCTAGACTAACTGAGCTTTTATCTGCTTGCCTCATTTCCTTCGCTCATTTACTCGCCTCGCTCGTCTGCTGCTGCAAATGAGTGCCTCGCGAGCAGGGTTGCCACTGACAAACTTTTTTCCTACCAAGAGCGGGTTAAAAAACCTACCAAAATGGCTTCTTTCCTCCCATTTCTTTTAATCAAGAAAACTGCGTTTGACTGCATTAAACACATTTATTTTTTCTGGTTTTTATACTTAAAATAAGGTATCCAGTAAATAAAAAGATCAGAATATACATATAGCACACGCAAAAAGTGGTGTGTGCTTTTAACCAGACACACCTTCCGACATGTATTTCGGCCCCCTGAATCCGAATCTGAGGCCCGTTTGACTTCTAAACCCTCAAAATTTCGAGTAAATTACGAAAAACCGAAAAAGTGACAAACAATTCAGGGTTTATAGTTTTAATAAAGCCTTCGAAGGAAATGACGTGAAAAATCGTAGCGAAAACTATAATTCCGTCATAGATTTTTTTATCGCCCATTTGCATACATACATATATTGTGAAGTATGTACATATACATATTGCTTCTAAAGGTGAAAGGTGCCAATTCCACATTTATTTAGTTTGTGATGCAGAATGACAGATAATGCGAAACTACATCGATTTTTCGTCTCTCCTGAACTAATTCAAAAAATGGACTTGGCACCTTTTCACCTTTAGGTAACGATATTTTCATTAGTAAGGTAACAATAAACCTCACTGTTAGGCTTGCCAAATGTCCGGGTCTAGAAGCCTCCGGGCTTGGGAAAAAATCTGCGCTCTGCGGGTTTGATATTAATTTTTCGAGTTGCGGTTAAAAACTTTGAGATTCTCCGATTTACTGGAAATATGACTAACAATAAGTGGTTTTCTTTTTTGAATCACTCTTCTATTGCCATTTAAAATATTTTAACAACTGTTGTTGAGACTATTATCGATTCGCGCCTGCATTTTAAAGAAAAATTTCTCATTTATAAACCTGCCTTTACATCCATTAATTCAATCACTTGGGTATTTAGATCAGTGACCGCCAAACACTTTCCTGCGAAACGAACTATATTCGGCCTTTCACATGTACACAATCGGCTTCTTACACGTACACAATCCGAACGTCAACAGAAAGAGTAGCAGAGCAACAAATTTTATTTAGTTGCATGCAAACAATAGGCGAAGCAGGTTGATGACGCATTTCCGTGCATTACCACCAACACATTCTCATTTTTTATTTCATAACTAATACATTCTCATTTTAAGACTTCTCTTTTTGGCGGACACTGATTTAGATACGCAGGGGGTAGGACTTTTTATACGAATATAGAGTTCAGAGATAATTTCCGAAGGTTATTGGTAGAATTCTGTCTATACCAGTAAGAAACGAGGTTTTGGACAATTTACTTCAATAGTCTTTATTTAACTCTATAATTATCTACAGATATGTCCACTAAAATTATACAATATCACTGTCTGTGATCACGTGACAAGATTAGAACCGGTAATGAATACAGTATTTGTTGAAGCAGGAATTTAAGTACTCCGATCACCTGCAGAAAATATTTCTAGAAGGTTCGTATTGAGTAGCGGGAAAATTTAATGCGAATGTCTAAATAAGAAGAGTATGCTAAAAATGCAGTTGCCATATCGTGTACGATTTCAATGCGAAAGTTAGGGTTACCACAGTACTCCCCCGCTAGACTTTTATGGAGCGAAGCGAAGTGGAAATCGAACTTTACGACTACTGCGAGTTTGTTTTTCAGCGATGTTGTGACATCTTTCGTACGTTGTTGGGGTGTTATCTTCGTTGAGGATGTGCGCTGGCTTTACCCTGTCTATTGAAACGTTAATGAGTTTGTTTCGTATACCAACTCTGCGGGGGTGGAGTTAATGTCTGGTTTATGGGTTGAACGAAGGCCAAGTAGAATAATTGGAAGCTTTTGGGACCAGTTGCTTGAGTTTGTACATGTTATTGCCGATTTAAGTGTGCGATGAAACCTCTCTATGATACCATTGGCTTGTGGATGGTAGGCAGTTGTACGTAAATGTGACACACCGAGGACACGCGACAGCTCGTTAAATAGTTGTGATTCAAACTGCCTGCCCTGGTCGGTGGTTATTCGTAGAGGTACACCAAAATGTTTAATCCAACCATTTATTAAAGCGGATGCAACCGTGTCTGCATTGATGTCGCTAATTGGTATTGCTTCCGGCCATCGTGTAAACCGGTCTATTATTATTAAGCAGTATTTGAAGTTGTTCGATGGTGGTAACGGACCAATAAGATCGATGTTCAAATGTTCGAACCTTTGTGATGGCAGAGCATACTTCATTAGTGGAGAGAATATACGTCTACCTACTTTGATACGTTGACATGTCAAACAGTGTTTAGTGAACTTGGCAATCTCTGATTCCATGTTTTTCCAAACGAAACGTTGTTTTATTAGTCGAGTAGTTGCTTTCCTGCCTCCATGGCTGAGATTATGATACTTCCGGATGACTGCAGTACGACATGCTGGTGGCACATAAGGTCGTGCTACTGAACCTGAAAAATCACAGATGATTGTGGCTTCTGAGTCTGGTAGCTGCACGGATTTTAATTGCAAAGAGGATGTATTAGAATCTAGAATTGCCTGAAGTTCCTGGCAATGCTGTTGTTCGCGTGCTATTTCATCGTAGTCGATTTCATCGTTGATGTGTAGAGCGTTAATCCGCGATAAAGCATCTGCTGGTGTGTTGGACGCGCCTGGAAGGTGTACAATACGTGTCGAAAATTGGCTAATTAGGTCCAAATATCTCAACCGCCGAGGAGAAGCGTTTTCGGTTTTCTGCGAAAATGCGTAGGTGAGTGGTTTGTGGTCCGTAGCAATTGTAAAGTTACGACCCTCGAGGAGGTATCTGAAGTGCTTGACTGCCTCGTAAATAGCCAGCAGTTCCCGGTCATACGTACAGTATTTCTTCTGTGCGCTGTTAAATCTTTTCGAAAAAAATGCGAGTGGTTGTAGCTCATTAGCTACCACTTGTTGGACCACTGCACCGATTGCACTGTCGCTGGCATCTGTACATAAGACAATGTCCGCGTCGGAAGCGGGGTGTGCAAGTGATGTTGCGTTTATGAGGTCACGTTTGCACCCTTCAAAGTGTTCGATTGCTTTGTTGTCCCAGTGAATTGGTGTCTGGTCGTTTTTCTTGTTGCCATTTATTAAAGACAAAAGAGGTTGTTGGTGAGTCAATGCGTGATGAAGAAAACGACGGTAGAAGTTTACCATTGCCAGGAATCTTTTTAATTCGGCAGCTGTCTTGGGCAAGGGATATTCCTTGATTACGTCAATTTTTTGCGGCAATGGCTTGATGCCGTTTGGTGTGACTAGATGACCTAAAAATTCAATTTGTGACTCACCAAAAACGCATTTTGAAATGTTGATGCTTAAGTTGTGTTTTCGTAAACGTTCCAGAACTCTACAAAGATGTTGTTCATGTTTCTGTGGTGTCTCTGATGAAATGCAAATATCGTCCAAGTAGCAGAAGGCGTAGTCCAGGCCGCTAAGAACTTCGTTCATATGCCTTTGGAACGTTTGCGCAGCGTTTCTTAAACCAAACGGCATGCGCAAGTATTCAAAGAGGCCGAAAGGTGTTGTTACGGCTGTCTTTGAAATATCCTTCTCTTCCATTGGTATCTGGTGGTAGCCGCGAGTTAAGTCAATTTTTGAGAAAATCTTCTTTTTATGGAGACTTAAAGATAAGTCTTGAATTAGTGGCAGCGGGTACCTGTCGGGAGTCGTTTGTGCATTTAATGCGCGATAATCGCCACATGGTCGCCAGGAATTGTTGGCTTTACGAACAACGTGAATAGGCGATGCGTAAGCGCTCTTCGACGGCCGAAGAACGCCGATTTTCAGCAAGTATTCAAACTCGTCTTTGACCGCACGAAACTTTTCTGGTGGCAGACGCCGAGGTTTAGCAAAAACTGGTGGGCCGGAAGTTTCAATACAATGTGTCACAGTGGTTGTTGCCGCTCGCAAATCGTAAGGTGAGGAGAGATGTGTGACGTCGTGAAAATTACGTAAAATATGAGCGTATTTGTGGTTAATGTCGAAAAGTTTTGGGGTTGGTGTTGATAGGTCTACCGTTGCGATGGCATAACTTTTCAAATTCGTTTCTTTATCAATGATTGTGGCATTTTTGAGGTCGATAAGTATATTAAAATGTGGCAAAAAATCTGCACCAATAATGCTGTAAGGCGTATCCGCTACCAAGAAAATCCATTCAAAGGAGCGCCGAAGACCCAGGTCAAGCTTGACCCTCACTTGACCAAAGGTATCGATGGTTGACTGATTAGCAGCGTATAGTTTTGGCGATGTGTTAAACTTCCGAAGTCGGTCTTGTGGTGTGGCCTTAAGTAAAGACACGTCTGCCCCAGTATCTATTAAAAACTTGTTTTTTGATAAGGCATCATGAATAAAAAGGCGATTAGTAGAAGAAAAATGTATTTGTTTGAGGTTTGAACTTGCTGCGTTTGATAGTATGTTTGGGGACGCGCTATATGATTCGGTGACATTAGATGGCGATGCCACCGAAGTGCTTAGTTTTTTGGACACTGTTGAGAAAAACTGCACGGGCTGTTGCACTTCTTGGCTTGTGCGTTAAACTTCTTGTGGTACCAGCAAATCTGCTGTTCATTGTTCCGTTGTTGAAATTGACTACGGTGACTTGAAGAGCTGTGGTCTTGACGTCGTGTAACCGAGCGGCTGCGGTTTGGGTTTGTTGATGAAAGTTTTTTCTCAATGCGAGCTAAAGTGCGCTCCATCTGACTGACACGGACATCCAAGCTAGTTCCATTATTGCTAGTCAAGCTCGTTGTTTGTGGTTTTTTGAGGTTAGGATACTGTGGTTCGTATGATGACACTGCATCGACGCTATTGACCCGTACGGCATCAACAATTTCGTCCGCGATTGATGCTAGCTGTTCGACCGTCATTTCAGGATTTGCTTTTGTAACTCCAGCGATGACTGCGCGTGCTGAGACTGGTAGTCGTTGTATCCAGAAGTCCTTTATGAGTTGCTGGTCTCGTGTTACATCGGTTCGTTGCAGCTGGGTTAATAGGAAACTCGGTTTGTTGTCACCAAGCTGAATTCCTGATGTTAGCTGCTCCAATCTTGCCATGGGTGATGTGGAGAATCTGGACAAAATTGCTTGTCGTAGAGCGTCGTACTTGCATTTCTCCGGTGGATTGCGGATAATTTCAAAAGTCTGTTCATGGAGCCTTTCATCCATGTGCATAACCGCAATATTGAATTTGGCTTGGTCACGCTGATCAGCATTCATTTTACCGAAGCCGATGATTGAAAAGTACGCCTCTAGTCGCTTGAACCAGGACTCTATGTTGTTGATGGAATGCCCGTGTAATGTTGGAACAGGCACCCTCATGGCGAGGCTGTCAACAGTATCGCTTTGAGCTGTCATGTGCTGCATTGGTTTTGGCGGTGTGACGCCGCTGTGCACGTAATTCGTGGGTGCTCCACTAGCACCTTGCTCTTCCTCGCCAGGTGGCATGTTGTAGCTTGTTGTACGCGTTCACTTCTTCGGGGTCACCACTTTTGACAATTTACTTCAATAGTCTTTATTTAACTCTATAATTATCTACGGATATGTCCACTAAAATTATACAATATCACTGTCTGTGATCACGTGACAAGATTAGAACCGGTAATGAATACAGTATTTGTTGAAGCAGGAATTTAAGTACTCCGATCACCTGCAGAAAATATTTCTAGAAGGTTCGTATTGAGTAGCGGGAAAATTTAATGCGAATGTCTAAATAAGAAGAGTATGCTAAAAATGCAGTTGCCATATCGTGTACGATTTCAATGCGAAACTTAGGGTTACCACAAGGTTTTTAAATGAATGAGGGTAAAATTGATATTGTCAAAATTGGGAAAGCCTACTCACAGTGCTGACAAAAAGACACATTACAACAAGCCAGAGATGTTTTCTGTTTTATGAGCAAATAAACCTACCAAAATGTTATGTGTCCTACCATCCTACCAACGAGAAAAAAACCTACCAATTTTGGTAGGAAGAGCCCAAAACGGCAACCCTGATCGCGAGGGCAAAGCTAATGAGGTCCTCGTCGGTGTTGCCACATTTTTTTATTTTTTACCAAAATCAACAGAAAAAGTTACCAAATTAAAAAAAAAATTACCAGACTTATTTTATGTGCAGAACTGTACATACATATGTCTGTAAACATATCTGAAGACACCAAGCTTTTAAGGCAATCAGCGCTTCATTCAGCTATAATTTTTATAACTTCGTGACGCTGAAAGTTACAACACCAGAAACGCTTGGTGAGGATTTCACTCCTGAGTGTGGCCGAAGAAACAAATTTATCGATTGCGCGTCGTTTTAAGAACATGGTACTGTCTTATGGCTTAGAATAGTATATTTTGCATTTGGATATACATTTCCATCCATACAAACTCAGGCCACAAAACAATTAAAGGCATCTGATCATTCAGTGTCAGAGATACCTTTAATTGCAACAGAGGATTATCAGGCGCATAATATCCCGTAGAGGGGATATTATTTGGCCACTGATATCATCCCCCTTGGCACCGTTGGACTTGTTATGAGGCTACTCGGATGACCGTATTTATGGGAATAAACCCCAAACTGTGGAGTACTTCAAAATCAATATTTGTCCAGTTATGGCCAATATACATATCGTCGTTTAAAGTACAAAACCGCGTAACTGACATTGGCTGCCAAAAATTGGATTTGCTCGCACAAGCTCTTGGCTCAATCCTTATCCATTCGTCCTGAAATATACTAGCGAGAAATGCGATTTCTTTATAAAAAAGAGAACCATTTTGAAATATGAGTGTTTTTACTCTCTAAAAAATAATTTATGCAACCTCACATACGCGGTTTTGCATTTTCTTGATACGCGGTTTTGCATTTTGTTGATACGCGGTTTTGTACTTTAAACGACGATATGTATGTACATTAGACTGCATCACCAAAAAAATTTGCGGTTTTTCCGCCAGGATTACAAAACTTATTATATTTTAAGACGTCCACCAAAATATTTCGGAAAAATATTGAGATTTTAGTGAGCTGGACCGATTTGAACATACTTCCAAAAAAGGAGTTTTTTATGAATAAAAATAGTTTCTTAAAGAACTTTTTGAAGAAAGTCCCCTCAGATGACAAAACAGATTAAGCTTAAAAAATCCGCATAAAAATATTTAAAAATCTTTTCAACGGAATCGTAAGAACGAGATTTTTGATGCTGTTTTTTTTACTTTTTTCAAAGATTGATTTACGAAAAACTTGAATAACTGGGCCAAAACTATTCTGATTTAGACTTGTAGGATCTCAGTGGAAGGGTATTTTCACACTATTTTTATTTCTGTCCAAAAAAAGTCATTCGTATCCCAATTTTTTATTTTTCAAATCCCAGCACGTCTTAATTCAATTTCTCTTTCATCCTCTGAATGAGTTTATAAACAAAGAAATAAAAACGATGAGAAAAAACCTTTCCAATGACACCTCTTAAGTCTAAATCGGAAGAGTTTAGGTTGTGTTATTAAAGTTTTTCTTATACCATTCTTTGAAAAAAGTTAAAAAAAGAGCATCAAAAATCGAATTATTACGATTCCGTCCAATTTTTTTTTTAATATTTTTATACAAATTTTTTAAGCTTAAACCGTTTTGACTTTTGAGGGGATTTTTTCAAAAAAAATCTTTAAGAAGCTATTTTTATTCATATAAAATTCCATTTTTAGAGGTATTTTCAAATCGGTCCAGCTCACTTAAATCTTAATATTTTTCCGAAATATTTTGGTGCACGTCTTAAAATATAATAGATTTTATAATTCCAATGGAAAGATAGCACCGACTTTTTTTTGTATGGGAAGTGATGCAGTCTAATGTACATACATATGTCAACAAGTGGCCGAAAATATCACAAAAATTCAACGCTTAAGGGCAAGCTTTCAACTCACACATAGACAAAGTGAAGTCCCTATAGGGTATACTGAATGCCGTAGCTTTTCGAACGAGAACATACTTATTTACATAGACCTCTACTGATATGGTTGCCGGGATACACGGGAATGTTGATGGCAATTGCAAAGCTGATAAACTGACAAGGAAAGGCACGACCACCCACAACCTTCCGGTATAGAACTCGGTATATATAGCAATAGCCACTTTTAAGCAAGTTGTTGGAACAACTTTTCGTCTTGCGAAACTTACGCTTACGGGCCACTTCCTAATGTGGAATCAGATCCTGTATTGACCTATGTGACATGTAGAACTGAATCGAAAAAGTTACCAAATTGAAAAATAAATTACCATATTACCAAGTTTAATAAATAAATAAAAAAATTACCAATTTTGGTTAAAAATTTCTAAAGCGGCAACGCTGGTCCTCGTTTGCTTGCCGCTCTACTCTTGCGCTGCCCTCGTTTGCTTACTCGCTTGCGGGCTGCTCAGCGCGTGCGCTCGTACTTAACGAGTGCTCGTTTGCAAACAGCCTCGTGAGTTGCGCAAGCTCAGAGGAAACTAATGAGCGAGCGAGGGGCTAAAATGAGGCAAATCCGAACCCTGGTTAAAATAAACTTCATTTCATAGTTCTGTTCAACGTAATTATGCAAAAGTGGAAAGGCCGCTTTATTCTGTAAAACCGCTCGTTGAAATGGTAGCAGTTTTCCGCTAAACCGAAATGGTAATAAGTTTGTGATAATCGTACTCATAGACAATAGCGTAGCGTTTTGTTCAGCCATTGCAAGCCCATACGCTTTGCTTAGTTCTCGGGTATTTTTTGCGGTGTTTTTACATTAAAAATATCGAACCAGTCGTTTATTAACTGAAACAGATCGGAGCATTCCACGAAATGTTCTGCGTTGCTATACATGCCAAGGCTTGCACATCGTTTAAGCTCTGTGGCAGTAGTATGCGAAAACAATTTTGTAGCGAGCTTCACTTTTTGCCTTGCTGATAAGAAAAATGAAAATCATTGCTAAAATATTTACATTGAAGTCAGCTCGAAACAGTAATCGTCATCATATAAAGAGTTTCATCTAACAGTAGTCGGAAAACGACATGTCTTTATTTTTCAAAGTTCAACTAGGTTAGACGCAAACTCAATTCAAATTTCGACTAAGGTCTTTTCAAATGACGATGACAGTATTTGTGACAGGTAATAAGATCAACGGAACCGCACCGGGGTGGGAAATAAAGTCAATTGACATTATTACCTTTTCAAAAGCGAAATAAAATCCATTGACATTATTGCTCTTTCAAACATTAAGTTTGCTTAGCTTCGTGGCGGCGCGCGCGGAAGCGGGAACTTTGAAAAATAAAGACATGTCGTTTTCCGACTACTGTTAGATGAAACTCTTTATATGATGACGATTACTGTTTCGAGCTGACTTCAATGTAAATATTTTAGCAATGATTTTCATTTTTCTTATCAGCAAGGCAAAAAGTGAAGCTCGCTACAAAATTGTTACATGATCTCGGTTCCGATATTAAATAATCAATTATCACAGCACACGGCAGTGCGCGCGAGTGACGAAAGCAGCCACAGTAGAATGCTGAAATGACTCGCTTATATATACACGAGATTTTGAAGTTTTTATCCAGATGTCCAATCGACATGTTTGAGATATCGTTGGAAAGGTCTTGCAAAGTGGATCCAGAAAATGTATTTAAGCTACATAAACGATTAACCGGTCTCTTCAAAATTAGGCTAAAGTGTTGCGAAACAAAAAAACGCTTTTTTGCTTTTGCCGGTTTCGAAAGATATAGAGGTAAATGTGTTTTGGTTCGTGTCTCCGCTACGAGATGCTTTGGTATGTATGTGGCGTCTGTACGTACCTTCATTTAATTTTTTTCAAACTTTCAGGAATTAAAGTACAAAAAAAACTAAGAACGTTTTGTTGCAGGATGTTTTGATTCGTATGCCTTTGTGGGCGTGGCTGCTGCCTGAAATTCGAAAAAAGGCAATTTTTTAAACTACCACTCAGGCCGCACTACTCAGTCCATGTCATTGATGTGGATATCAGTAGAAGGGCCTTCAAACAAGCCATCTTTTGTGTTTGTGAAATATAAATATGTCATAACGTTATCGCCTGAAAACTAAAAATCAGGCTGCTGAAGATATACATTTCGGGCATTTTCTCAAAAACTGGTCAGTCGATTTTATTCTAGGTTCAAACTCGAATTGAAAAAATGTCGCTCCAAAAAGGGTCAAATGGTTAATAATTTTCATATCCGTCTAATTTGGTTACTTTAAGATATAAAAATAACATACCTAGTTCCCCGAAAAAAATTGCCCATTCCCCGATTGCCACTTAAACCGAGATTCCCTGGAAAGCGGGGAATTTCCCGCGAGTTGACAAGTTGAAGGATGCAGCTGTGCTAATCACTTCGTACATGTCTTGGAAACCACAGTTTGTGTGTATTTTAGAGTTTTTTTCAGTCACATGCCGAAATTGCAACATTTTTTCCCTTTTTAATTGCAGGTATGTACACAGCATTTAACTATGCTACATGGGTTTATCACCCGCACTTAACGTACCTGGTATTTACCTATAGTTGTACATAAATATGCATGTATGAATGCATTTAGTTCAGCCAATGTGCCGTTACTGCATATACATATGTATAAATTGCCACTGAGCAAAACTACTTGAGAAAACAGCATTAATTTAATGGCACGAGTGCAACACCGTGCACGTGATAGAAGCAAAACTTCTTTAAAAAAAGTACATGTGTGCGCCCCACACTCGGTAGAAATCTTAACAAAAATAAACTACGAGACTATCAGACGAATACAGTTGTTTATTGTATCCAAAGTTGATAAGTTTTTATCATATCTATTTTTTTTTTATTTATTTTTTTTTTCGAATACAAAAGATGTGATCATTCTTTTCGCTTTATTCCGTATTTGAAAAATTATATGTTTCAATGGACACATCGATTTGAGTACATATTTAGATAATATTTTTAGCAATTTATTTAAGAAAAATAAAACATTTAAGGCCTTATTCATAAAAAATAAAGTAGGTTTACAGAGCTTTACAAATTGACGTTTTCATACATTTTTCAATTTATAAACCTTTTATAAAGCTACTTTATTTTTTATGAACAAGGCCATTTGATTATTGTTTGTATTTTCGTCGATTTTAAATTTGCTACCCCAAAATAATTGATATCAAATAAAATACCTCTTTGAGGTAAAATTTTCGAGTGACGAAGGCTGAACTATAAACACAAAGTTTATGATATCAATTTCGTTACGAAAATTATATGCATTTTTTAACTGCCTTTGAAACGTACGGAAAATCTTTTTTTACTTATTCGGAACGTTGCGAAATTCTGTCTACTACTAGAAGTACAAAATAAAAAACAGAACTTTTGCAACGATTCGTATGAATAAAAAAGATTTTTCCTACGTTTCAAAGGCAGTTAAAAAATGCGTATAATTTTCGTCACGAAATTGATATCATAAATTTTGTGTTTCTAGTTCAGCCCTCGTCACTCGAAAATTTTACCTCAAAGAGGTGTTTTATTTGTTGTTTATACCCGCATTTTGGCACATTGGCTTGTTGAATGTGCCATCTAATAAATAGTGTCGTTGTTGTTGTTGTTGTTGTTGTTGTTGTTGTTGTTGTAGCGGCACTACTAAGCCCCGCCTTTTTCGGGTCAACATTCAATCATTTTCATCAAGCTCAACTAACGGGAGGCCCAGGAAACGAGCTGTTTCAATGGGGTCGGACCAGAGGGAGAGGGGTGTTAGCTGAGTCGGATTGAGCTGGCATGTGAAGAGGTGGTTGGTGTCGTGAGGGGATTCTCCACATGCCGGGCACTCATTGGGGATATTGGGGTCGAGTCTGGACAGGTAGCTGTTGAGGCGGCTACAATATCCAGACTGTAATTCAGCCAGGGTAACGTGGGTCTCTCTTGGCAGTTGAAGCTCCGTCTCTTCTACAGGTGGTGATTGGGCTCCTATTACGGCATTCATAGGTCGAGACTCAAGGTAGGTGGTGACTGACTCTCTATGGATGTCGTTAATGGCTCGTCTGTATGTCGTCGGGTCCAGTGGTTGATCTACGTATTGCTGGACTGCGCCCTTGTATACGAATAGGTGCCCTCTGACGTGCTTGGGCGGAGGCTCCTCCTGAAGCAGAGGTCTGTTTGGGTGTTCGCTTCTGTGACACCCCACCAGAAATTGCTTACAAAGCATTTTGTTGTGTTCCCTTACGGGGAGCGCTGTGTAGGTGGTGCTCAGGCGTCATCAGAAGGCACCCACCAGTCGCTGTCCGGAGTGCGGCGACAAGTCTGTAGCTTCGTCCACTGCGTCCAACTAGTCCCCGGCGTCCAAAGTGGCGCAGCATAGTTTCCCTGAAGGAAATGTCGATAGTAAAACTGTACTGATTTAGTATTGACTTTGTCACCAGTACTACTGACCAATTACACCCCAGGCAATGCTCTCTGCTGTAGACATTTAACATTTGCTAGTCATTGAGAATCCACCAGTGCCGTTAGAACTATTAATTAGGTGCTTCTTATGGAACCACATGGAGACATTGGAAGGGTAATTCACTACTACATTTTAATAATTGACTAACTTTTTATTAGATTTCCTACTACTGACTGTGTAGTTCTTATGGGATCATATGGAGGCATTGGAACCAGAGATTCAGTAGTACATTTTAATAACTGTAGTCAACATTTTTGGAACTTTTTCCTAGATTTCCAGAATACTAATATTGCGTCGGGTACAAAATGTATTTAACAAAGTGTGATCGAAATGTACTATAATATCAAGTTCTTTGAATCGTTTGTTTATTTTATACAAGGAGTCAATCACACCTTATTTAATACACCTTTTAAGGGTATAAGTCCAAACAGGCCCAGTTATTTTGTTAAAATTAGATGCTTTATTTCAGAAACAAACGTTAAATTATTTTCATTAAAGTCTTTAACACAAGACGGTGTTTTTGTGTTTTAAATTTAAAGCTTGTGTGTTACAAGTCTAGGTACAAGTTTCTTATTACCTAATCAACACACCTTAGTAACAACTTCAAAGATTTCATATATGTACATATGTTATACATATTTCTTGGTATCAATATGTTTTAGAATAAAAAAGCTAATTTTTTCCAGGCTGGCTAAACCTTTAAGCATTTTGAGTTGATAAAAAAATTATTGGTCTTTGTCAGAAGAGTCGCCTTCATATTCATGTTGTTCCTTGTCTCTGCCTTTGTTGCGACTTGTTTGTTTAAAAAATTTTTTTTTCTGTCGTTGAAAGACTGCTCTCAATGTTTTGTCAGAAGATTCGCTGAAAGTTGATATAGCATCTGGGTATTGAAAAAAAAAGTTAAAATATGAAAAAAATTTAAATCCTCGGTTAACAAGTTACCTATTATAGCCGTAAACACATTGCTGTAATCCTGCAAACGCTTTTTGCCGAAAGATCCGTCGACATAGAAATTCATAATTATACCGTGGCCAAATACCTGATGTAGATTGCGTTCAGCATTACCACCGAGAAGTAAATTGATTTGCCGTATCTATCATATATAAAGCCGAAAAGTAAAATTTTTTATTCACTTCGTGTCACGGTAAAATAAAATACTCACATATGGATCTGCTTGCGTAGCTAAAAGGGTGTCAAATTCTTTCAATTTTTCATCGGTATTAATTGGAAAAATGCCCATTATGTATGTGCAAACTGCATTTTGGGCAACTGTGCGATCCAATAAAACTTTGTGTTCCGCCAAAATATCAAGTAAAGTATTATATTGCTTTTGAGCAGCATCTGTAAAAATATACGTACATCAATAAGATACATGCATACAGTTTCTCACAAAATTCCATCAGGGGCTCAAACTAAAACCAACAGCCAAAGTTCTGAGGGAAAACCTTTTTCAAAGCTTCTAGCTCTTAATGCTGAAATTTTCAAAAAGCCTGATTCGAAAACATCTGCGAAAAGCATGAAGAACTATGGACTCGCCACTTTCACATGGTTTTTTATCTTCAATTATTTCAATTTTTTTGATAATTCTTCACAGCTGTGACATTTTTGATTAACTTGAAAAATAAGAAAATAATTATGTTATCAGTATAGTATACAATGCTTAACTATAAAAATTACCTGGTTGGGGGAAATACTTCAGTGTTCCTTTGGAAAGATGGGTATTATGGCTCGACATTTTTCTGAAGGCAGCTGTGTAGAATTGGAATTATTACAAAATTACTATCATAAGGTAAGCATAGAAATTTCTACTGAACATCTTTCATTAAAAATCTTTCTTTTTCACCTAAACGTAGATTTGTTTTGAAAATGCCTAATTCACAAGAATTTAGGGGTTTTTGGAAAAAATTCTCTAAATCAAACAAACGCCGTCCTTCAACGTAGATATCATCTTTTACTATTGCTTCAATTTTTACAGGAATATCTGCTTTAACAGAAAAAACATTATTAGGTTCTTTGCAAGAAATTAAGTAATCATTGACAAAAGCTTCTACAATCTGCACAATTTGTTGAAGAATCGCCGATGGTTTTCGAACATGCCTTTTTAAAATTTGAAGTCTATTTTCAAAATCATATGCCGAAAAAGACGTGAGAGGTCCATACATTTCTGTGCTAGCTGCTATGTGTAATAGATTGTGTACATTAAAAGAGACACTGTCTGGACCGAATACAACAGGGAAATTTTCAACAAATAATTAAAGTATTTCATTAGCTATATTTACATTATTGTAAATATGTCGGGAATTACTCAGTAGTCTATAAGCGCAATGTAACAGCAAAAATTCATAGAAAAGTTCTTTGTGCACGTTATTGTGAAGTACAACAACTCCTGTATAGGCGAGGAACTGACGAAATTCAGTGGCCTTCCAATTATGTATTTCATCTAATGATCTAGGTTTCCGTGGAAACTCCTTGGGAAAAAATTTTCTTAATTTCACGAGTTCAGAAGATATTTTGGATATATTTGCTTTTGGAGTCGTCTCTTCTGTTCTATTCTTAATGATTCGAATAAGCATTTTTCTTGTAACTCCAAGATCGATAAGGTGCATGCTTAAAGGAGTTTGCGTTACCATATTAAATCCTATTTCTTCAAGGGGAGTTTTTTATCTTTGAATTTGTGGCTGTGGTGATTTGGATATTTTCTAAAAGAAAAGTCTACGTCGGAAATTAAAGTGCCACTAAGAGTACTGTATGTTAGCACATGGCCAATTTTCTTCGATACTTGTGTGCACTTAGTGCAACCATGCGATGCAGTATGTCCTGGGACAGCACAAACGAAAGCTTTAGCCGGCGAGTCGCATGATAAACAGCGGAACAAAATATTAATTTTCTTATCACTCAAAATAAATCCATCTTTTAGCGCAAGAACTTCCTCAATAAAATCTTTTAAGAAGTCTTTAACACAACACGGTTTAGTATCGCCTACATATATTCCTACAGGAAAAGGTTTCACTTTCTCTTTCTCGTAAATTTACATGTTTCTATATTTTGAGAAGTTATTTTTTTTTAATAATGAAAATCAAACATTTTACTGGCACATGTATAACATATGTTTTACTCGATTTTTATAGACATATGACAAAATAATAATTTGATCGTTACAAGAGTTACCACCTCGAAACTTTATAATTGTTACACCGTAGGTAAATTTTTAAGTTTGAAATATAACTTTAAACTTTATTTTGGGTTCGCAACCGTTTTCAGATAAGCCGTATAGCGTAAAAATTTTGAGATAATTAGTGGGGAAGATTTAGAGTTGTGAAAGTGAAGTTTTTGTCGGTTATAACAGTTTTTTGGCAAGCTTTTTTCTTTACAAAAAATCAAGCTACTAGATAGTAAGACCAGAGTATTTTTTAAAAGTTTTGACTAAACTGGTTCGAAAAATTATACTTAATAAACTTTCAAATTCACATCTTTAAAATTTAAATTTTCTGTGTAAATGTAAGAATGCTACTTCTTAAAAAACTGCTTTGCGTTTAAAAACAATGAAAACTGTGATTTCCGGAGAAAAAAGCGTACATTTTGAAAATTTAAGGAGAAATCAACGTTTTTTTTCATATTTATATCCACCAGGCAGAAGCACAATAATAGCCGGTTTCTCCAGTAATTTAAATTTAAATTGATTTGGTTTTCTGTCAATTGACTGCTCAATTGTCACTTAAATTGCTTTCGTGAAATTGGCTGTAAGTGCCATTAAAATATATTAAATTGCCCACTGGCTTATAGGCAATTTTGACCACTTTACACAATAGGTCAAATGATTCATTTGACTGTGCGAAAGTCCAATTTCGTAAATGCAGTTTTACATTATTGTTTGATGCCATTCTGTAGGAAATACTCCAAAATAACTGAAACTTCACTTTGTTTTTGTAAAATAAAAATCACCGTTAGACAGCAATCAAACAAAGTTACACTTTCAAAACGTTATTGACACGTCGTTTGCGCAACCGGTTTATTTCTTAAGTTTAAGTGTATTTTTTATAAAGCTCGAATCACAGTATATACAGTAATAAACCGTTTCGCAGTTTTTGACCATTTGGTCCCCGAGGAGTACTTTTGGGTTGTGTGCAGCGTGTTCGTTTGGCACGCACGGCAACACTTACTGTGGGGAATTTCGCCTCACGATTAGAAAAGGTACATTTCGAGGATAAAATATACACAATTATGTGTTATTTATGAACAAAATGTAGGTTAAGGCTGTGTGCGAGTACGTCTAAATTGCTACCTAAATAGAGAAAAATCCTAAATCACTGGAAAGTGTCGGTAACGCAGTGAATAGGAACAATTTAGATTTTCTGCGAGCATACTTTTCAACCTAAATTGAACAGTCAAATATATTTGAGCGAGCGATTAAGTGAACAACGATTTTTTGATGTTTGAAATAATTTTTATCATTGCTATGGCACAAAAAAGAAAATATTCAGAAAGATGTAAGTATAAATTTATTTGATTTTTGCATTCAGATAGGTATATGTGTAATTCGATGGATATATATTATTTCGCAGGGTCAGAAGAGCAAACTGATTCTTTTATAGATGCCAGGATGGAACATTCTCCTTTTCTGTTGCAAATTTATTATATTATTAAATAGTCCCAAAGCTACCGCAAAATTATTCATTAGATATATTTATTAAAAGCAACAATTCCAAAACAAACAATTTAGGTTGTCGAACGAACTTCCACAGTTTCAGCAGCTGTTTTCCTAAATTGTAGCAGTGCTGGAAACTCCCAGTGGAATATTAGTTTAGGTACTAAAATTTAGGTAAACTCGCACACAGCTTAAGTATAATATTCATCTTTAATGTATGCTGATATTCATGCGTAATGAAGAATAATATCAATAGTTAAGTACATAAATAACGCTTGTGTTTTATAAACTGGGAAACTCAAATCGTAATTATAGCATTGAATGGAGTTTTCTGAAATGTAAGTTTAAAATAAAAAAAGTCCATTGTAAGATTAAATTATTTATGAAAACCGTAATTTTTGTGAATTTATCAAGCCAAATTCTAAATTTCCGAATATATTTAAGTCTTTATTTAAAAAAACAACAAGGTTTGTATAGCTATACAGATCCCAATGACTGCCAGCACATCCGCCCAGAAAGTCCATTAAGCACACCCAAGTTTGAGTGATCTACAAGTTACAAGCGTTTTCAACATTTAACAGTTCATTATCATGTGCGGTGTAATATAACAAATTATACACTGAACTATGATAATCTATACTAGTATCTATAATAATAGACAAAAATTTGCAATGTTTTTACACTTTTGCAATAGTTTCGGGCACTATTACACAGTCATGACTTGTGCCACTCTGCCATAGTACGGTTTTTGCTCCCTTTCATACCAGAATAATTTTGTATACTACTCTGAATCAACAAAATTCATGATCCTTCTCATTATCAACCCTGATCAGATTTTACCCCCGAGGAGTACTCAAAAAGGTTTAATACTGTATATACTGTGGCTCGAATAATTAAAGAAACATTTTAATGGAAAAGTGAGAACCTATGTCCTAATTTAAAAAAGTGACTTTTTATCAAGCTGACTTATTTGCATAACCTCAAAAAATTTTTGATTAATTTCCAATTATGGTTTAATGTAAGCTTTTACAATTTTGTTAACTTTCGGCAAACAAAGTGGAAATGGAAATGGATAAACTTGGAATTTTTTTTTGGGCTATCATGCTATTACAAAAGGCGAGATGTTTGTAGTTTGGCTGATTGGATGTTCAAAGACAGAAAGGCTTTCTTCGGTTGTCAACCATGTTTAAAAACAAATTTGGTGCTGTTGATATTTGCGGAAGCTTCATGAAACTCTTAGCAGAAAAAAACGCATATTTTTTGCAATTATTTATCAAACAAAGACGGAAAATTATGGAATTACCCCGTTTCTTATACCATGTTCTGACCGACAACGAAAACACTTTGAAAACGTGTTTTGGGATTGTGGGCTGAAGGCTGTTCACACCGGCTGTTAGTGTTTTCGTTGACATTTCTTACAACCTCTGATTGCAGTTTTGCTACACAAAAACATAACCAAAATGCTTTTCCCTCATTTTCTTTTCATTAGCAACCTCTTACTTTCATTCTTATTTTACTTTTGCCAGCCAATTAACAATAAATCCGAAATGGCGTATTAAAGATGATAAAATATGACTTCCACTTCGATAAATAATCGAAAAAAAACTAGTGAAGACACCGATTGGAATGAGTGGAACGTGAGTTTTCAAGTAGTTTTCAGCGAAAACTGGTTTTAGTTTGACAGATTTTACATGGACGAAAACACAAGTTTTAAGTCGAAAACCATGTTTAGCAACGAAAACATGTTTTCGATGTCGGTCAGAACATGGTATTACTGATGAAGTTGTTTTAGAAATCAAAGCCAACTGTGTCGACCAGCAAAATGCGAAAGCTAACATGGTAAATAGTCAATTTTAATGGTGATAAATAGTGAAAATGGAAGTATGTGATAGCAAAAAAAATACCAGCCTCAATTTGGATTACATTTCATCTCCTGTAGCATAGCTATGTTACAAAGACACTCGCGCCGATTCGCAAATACTATTGATGAGCAGCCTTCGCAAAAAGGCAAATCCTTGAGAGAATCTACGGATTGCAATTTCGAAATTTTTTGCTCAAGGTGAATAGAGCTTTGAACATTCTTTTCGTAAATTAGTTTCAAAAATATTCTTTTCAGGAAGTTACCAGCGGTTTTAGTAAATGTGTTACAATACAGCATTTGCATTCTGAATATAAATAATATCGGTGGACAATTTGGGAAAAAATTTTAAGTGAAAATAAAGTGTTTTATGCCTCCAGGCATATCTGCGAAACATGTAGTAAATCTATTTTTTTAATTAAGGGACTTCGATAATATATTTTTTTAATCCCTAGATGAAACCATTTATGAACATATGACCATACTTATTCTATTTATGTAGCTCAACCCCCTCCGGGTTGAGTATGGTAAGAAAATAACTTGTTTCAAAAACAAGCTATTTGGACAATGTTTTCGAGACTACCTACATAAACACACATACTCATCATTTGAACATAAGAAAATGTGTTTTACGAAAGCCAAGTCATGTTTTTACATTTCATTTACTGACTACACTTTTTTAACGGTTTCCATCCTTTAATACTAAAATAATGCTAAATTTTAGCTATTAATTTCGCACAGAAAGAGTAATTATTTGACCTAATGTGATTTGTGACAAAAATGCCGAACTTCATAGCGCTTGAGGCACTGCTTTCCGTTACCCGATTTTAAAAATTCTTCGCAGGGCATGTTTTATTACCAATGGAACATTTCCAGGGTGAGTCTTGCTTTGTACCTTAACAAAAAATTTTCTCCATACAAATAAAGCGTCTTATGCATGTAGTAAAATCGTAAATATTTCCGTGTGAATTTGTTAACGGGTTATATGATTTTAGAACTCTATTATGTATTTAGTTGCCAACAATTAAATACAGCAACAATCATATAGTTAATCAGATAACCTAATAACCAGAAATAAACTGAAGAAACTCATTATTATGTACCCATACAAATACATATGTAAAACAAGTAAGAAAGTCTAAGTTCGGGCGGAGCCGAACGTTAAATACCCGGCGCACGTATTAAATATATGTTTTCACCTTTCCGAAAGCTACCGCTAGATGGTAAGCCGGGGTGTATCAATTTTGAGTAAATAAGCGTCCTTAAATTTCGAATTATTGAAGTTTCAAGGATTTCTGAAATTTACCGTTATATGAGTAGGTTTAAAGCGGCCGTAATTTTAGTCCCATTCCAATAATTTTCAACGGTTTTCTTTTATGTGGCAAGCACAATAAAAATACCGAGTTTGGTACAAATCATAAGTGGGCGGTACCACGCCCATTTTCCAAAATTTTACCATAAACGTATTTCTTGGTAAAGAATTGTTGCAAGCATCAATTTTGAATAAATTAGCTTCAATATTTACTGAT
>NW_016161732.1:15457-15916 GCF_001687245.7 Rhagoletis zephyria | reverse complement strand
TGCAAGCATCAATTTTGAATAAATTAGCTTCAATATTTACTGATATATCGAAGATTTTGTGCTTCTCTAAATTACCATTATATGGGATGTGGGCGTGGTTATTGTCCGATTTTAAAAATTTTCGGCGATTTTGTATGCTGTACCAAGGCCAACAACTGTGCCAAGTTTGGAAGAAATTGGTGTAGCGGTTACCAAGATATACACATGTAACCATAAGTGGGCGTGGCTACGCCCATTTTCCAAAAATTTATAATATTCTTATTTTTCGTCTAAAAATTGTTGTAAATATCAATTTTGAGTGAATAATCTTCAATAGTTACTCAAATATCGCAGTTTTCGTATTTCCGAAAATTACCCTTATATGGGATGTGGGCGTTGGTTATTGTCCGATTTTTAAAATGTTCGGCCATTTAGTATGCTGTATCAAGGCCAACAACTGTGCCAAGTTTGGAAGAAATT
>NW_016161732.1:5125-15364 GCF_001687245.7 Rhagoletis zephyria | reverse complement strand
TTTAATACTAAAATAATGCTAAATTTTAGCTGCTATTAATTTCGCACAGAAAAAGTAATCATTTGACCTAATGTGCTTTGTGACAAAAATGCTGAACTTCATAGCGCTTGAGGCACGTCTTTCCGTTATCCGATTTTAAAAATTCTTCGCAGGGCATGTTTTATTACCAATGGAACATTTCTAGGGTGAGTCTTGCTTTGTACCTTAACAAAAAATTTTCTCCATACAAATAAAGCGTCTTATGCATGTAGTAAAATCCTAAATATTTCCGTGTGAATTTGTTGACGGGTTATATGATTTTAGAACTCTATTATGTATTTAGTTGCCAACAATTAAATACAGCAACAATCATATAGTTAATCAGATAACCTAATAACCAGAACTAAACTGAAGTAATTCATCATTATGTACCCATACAAATACATATGTAAAAAAATCAAGTGCGCCTGGGCCACACTGGAGAAGTGAAACTTACATTACATACATATCTATTTTGTGTCATAACCAATATACATACATACATATGTACATACATACATACATCTGATTTTGCTTAAGGTTATATTTTTTGTCTTTTCTATCTATATCCCTACCTCTACCTCTGTTCGTTCTAAATACATTTATGTTATTCTGTTTTTCATTATCTTAATTTTTATCTTTTTACTCTATCGATAACAAAATCGATAGTAACATCCAATAAAATATCGATAAAAAACCGATAAAAATATCGATAACAAAATCGATAAAAATTTCGATAGCGAAAACGATAATAATATTAGTAGCAAAATCTATTAGAAACTCGAAAAGAATATCCAGAACACAATCGATAAAAATATCGGTAATAAAATCGATAAAAATGTACATAACAAAATCGATAAATATCGGTAACAAAATCGATATATGTCGATAACGAAATCGATAAATATCGATAACAAAATCGATAAATATCGATAACAAAATCAATAAATATCGATAACAAAATCGAAAAATATCGATAACAGAACCAATAAATATCGATAACAAAATCGATAAAAGTNATATCGGTAACAAAATCGATAAATGTCGATTAAAAAATCGATAAATATCGATAAATATCGATAACAAGATCAATAAGTATCGATAACAACATCTAAAAATATCGATAACAGAATCAATAAATATCGATAACAAAATCGATAAAAGTATCGATAAGAAAATCGATAAAAATATCGCTAACAAAATAGTTAAAAATATCGATTACAAAATCGATAACTAATAATAAATAAAATAATAAATATCGATAAGTCCCGAGAATTCCGAAAATTTCTAAAATCCCAAAATTATTCCCAGATTGAGTCTCTGTGTCTCTCTCTATATCCTTTCCTCTTAAATTACCTTTATTTTAATCTTTCTTTCCCCATCTTTATCTTTACTTTTATCGGTATCCCCATCTTCCTCTTTGTCTTTACTTTTATGTTTTTTATTTTCTTCATCTACATACATATTTCCATTCACCTGTGCCCTTATATATATATATATAAGTAAAGTGTTTAAATTTACCTTGGCCTTCATTCTTGCTTTTATCTTTACGCTTCTTTGTTTTTGTTTTTATTTTTGCCTTTGCATTTATCCTTTTCTTTATCTATGTACGTAGTCACCTTTACTTTTATTCTTGTATTGGCCTTTTTCTAAGTGTTATTCTTTAACCTTTTATCAGCAAGTTTTAGTTAAATTAATACCATATGCATACACACAAGAAGCGCTTGTTTCAGCCCCAACCATTTCCGTTGCATCATTTCCGTTAACCTTTTATTAGCAAATCTTAGTTAAATTAATACCATATGCATACACACAAGAAGCACTTGTTTCAGGCCCAACCATTTCCGTTGCACCATTTCCGTGTGCAATTTCCGTTGAATTTGCGAATTTACTCCCAACCAACCAACCGCCGCTAAAGAAGTTTCACTTCAAAAATACATATCCATATGTAATAAATTCATATACATATATTGCATATTATGCGTTGAATATTATTGGTACAAACATTTTTTTACTTACAGATTCAGACTTTGAGAGTAACCCAATACCGCCATTAAGGTTTAACAGAAATGATTCAAGTAGACAACTGAACCAACAGTCTTGCAGCACTTCAGATGCCCAGGCAGTATTTAAAACGTCTTTGCCAAAGATGCATGTTATGCGAAATAAAAACAACGGCACTTTTGAACAATTGCATGAAAAATTTCGACAAATAGTTATGAAAAACGTACTTGAGTACAGGACGCAACAACTGCAAAAATCTCAACTACTTATTGAATTGTGACTTTCAAAAGTACATATAAATGTAAATGCAATAACAATATAAATTATAGAAATAAAAAACTATGTGCACATACATTGCAGAGAAGCGCAGCGAGTATGATCAAACTGAGTATATCCCACTCACCATCCATAATTTATTCTGCTTTGAAAAAGCAGCGTACATTTTGAAAATTTAAGGAGAAATCAACGTTTTTTTTCATATTTATATCCACCAGGCAGAAGCACAATAATAGCCGGTTTCTCCAGTAATTTAAATTTAAATTGATTTGGTTTTCTGTCAATTGACTGCTCAATTGTCACTTAAATTGCTTTCGTGAAATTGGCTGTAAGTGCCATTAAAATATATTAAATTGCCCACTGGCTTATAGGCAATTTTGACCACTTTGCACAATAGGTCAAATGATTCATTTGACTGTGCGAAAGTCCAATTTCGTAAATGCAGATTTACATTATTGTTTGATGCCGTTCTGTAGGAAATACTCCAAAATAACAGAAACTTCACTTTCACCGTTAGACAGCAATCAAACAAAGTTACACTTTCAAAACGTTATTGACACGTCGTTTGCGCAACCGGTTTATTTCTTAAGTTTAAAGTGTATTTTTTATAAAGCTCGAATAATTAAAGAAACATTTTAATGGATAAGTGAGAACCTATGTCATAATTTAAAAAAGTGACTTTTTATCATTTCTTTGCAAAACAAGCTGACTTATTTGCATAACCTCAAAAATTTTTTTGATTTATTTCCAATTATGATTTAATGTAAACTTTTACAATTTTGTTAACTTTCGGCAAACAAAGTGGAAATGGAAATGGGTAAACTGGGATGTAATGAGTTGATCTTATTTTACGTAAGCCGCCGTTTTTAGCCGTTTTCAAGAAAAACAATTTTTTTTGGGCCATCATGCTATTACAAAAGGCGAGATGTTTGTAGTTTGGCTGATTGGATGTTCAAAGACAGAAAGGCTTTCTTCGGTTGTCAACCATGTTTATAGACAAATTTGGTGCTGTTGATATTTGCGGAAGTTTCATGAAACTCTTAGAAGAAAAAAACGCATATTTTTTGCAATTATTTATCAAACAAAGACGGAAAATTATGGAATTATCCCGTTTCTTACTGATGAAGTTGTTTTAGAAATCAAAGCCAACTGTGTCGACCAGCGAAATGCGAAAGCTAACATTTTATCCGAATTTTTGGCTATCCCCAAAAATTGCGGTTCTGTTCTCCCTTTCGCTAAAAATAACTTAGCCTAAATTGTAGTATTTTACCCGGCCGCAAGTGGCGCTGTACAACAACAGCAGCTGTAAAAATTTACTTGCATTTTAATGGTGGTAAATAGTCAATTTTAATGGTGATAAATAGTGAAAATGGAAGTATGTGATAGCAAAAAAAATACCAGCCTCAATTTGGATTACATTTCATCTCCTGTAGCATAGCTATGTTACAAAGACACTCGCGCCGATTCGCAAATATATTGATGAGCAGCCTTCGCAAAAAGGCAAATCCTTGAGAGAATCTACGGATTGCAATTTCGAAATTTTTTTCTCAAGGTGAATAGAGCTTTGAACATTCTTTTCGTAAATTAGTTTCAAAAATATTATTTTCAGGAAGTTACCAGCGGTTTTAGTAAATGTGTTACAATGCAGCATTTGCATTCTGAATATAAATAATATCGGTGGACAATTTGGGAAAAATCTTTAAGTGAAAATAAAGTGTTTTATGCCTCCAGGCATATCTGCGAAACATGTAGTAAATATTTTTTTTTAATTAAGGGACGTCGATAATATATATTTTTTAATCCCTAGATGAAACCATTTATGAACATATGACCATACTTATTCTATTTATGTAGCTCAACCCCCTCCGGGTTGAGTATGGTAAGAAAATAATTGTTTCAAAACCAAGCTATTTGGACAATGTTTTCGAGACTACCTACATAAACACACATACTCATCATTTGAACATAAGAAAATGTGTTTTACGAAAGCCAAGTCATGTTTTTACATTTCATTTACTGACTTTACACTTTTTGTAACGGTTTCCATCGTTTAATACTAAAATAATGCTAAATTTTAGCTGCTATTAATTTCGCACAGAAAAAGTAATCATTTGACCTAATGTGCTTTGTGACAAAAATGCTGAACTTCATAGCGCTTGAGGCACGTCTTTCCGTTATCCGATTTTAAAAATTCTTCGCAGGGCATGTTTTATTACCAATGGAACATTTCTAGGGTGAGTCTTGCTTTGTACCTTAACAAAAAATTTTCTCCATACAAATAAAGCGTCTTATGCATGTAGTAAAATCCTAAATATTTCCGTGTGAATTTGTTAACGGGTTATATGATTTTAGAACTCTATTATGTATTTAGTTGCCAACAATTAAATACAGCAACAATCATATAGTTAATCAGATAACTTAATAACCAGAAATAAACTGAAGAAATTCATTATTATGTACCCATACAAATACATATGTAAAAAAATTAAGTGCGCCTGGGCCACACTGGAGAAGTGAAACTTACATTACATACATATCTATTTTGTGTCATAACCAATATACATACGTACATATGTACATTAGACTGCATCACTCCCCATACAAAAAAAAATCGGCATTATTTTTCCATTGGAATTATAAAAGCTATTATATTTTAAGCCGTCCACCAAAATATTTCGGAAAAATATTAAGATTTAAGTGAGCTGGACCGATTTGAAAATACCTCCAAAAATGGAGTTTTTTATGAATAAAAACCGTTTCTTAAAGATTTTATTTGAAAAAAATCCCCTCAAATGACGAAACGGTTTAAGCTTAAAATATTTGCATAAAAATATTTAAAAATTTAAAAAAAAAAATTTGAACGGAATCGCAATGATGAGACTTTGATGCTGTTTTTTTAACTTTTTTCAAAGATTAGTATAGGAAAAACTTTAATAACCCAGCAAACATCTGGAGTCATAAATGAGTCTTTAAGGAGTCCCATTTCGGAGCCTTTGTGCTCATTATGATCTCATTTAAGAGTCCGAAATGAGGGTGTTTCCCTTCCTGCGAAGGTCGTCCTATATGAGCTTAAATTCATACATCAAATGAGCCTCAATATGAGTCATATTGGACTCTTATTGGCCTCATATACGGCTCATTTTGGACTCTTTTTGAAGCTCTTAAATGACTCTTATTGGCCTCATAAATGCCTACTTTCGGAACTCCTTGTATGCTGTTCTGTGACTCTTATTGGCTTTATTCTTCAACTCTCTTAATGAACTTACTTTAGAGCCATGTTAGCAAGGAATTCATATATGCGCATACATATATAAATATGTTCATATATTGCAGCATTCATGTAATAGCAGTTGCTGCAGCTAAATTTTGTTTATTTTTCCTTCCTAATTATTTTTCATGTCTGTATAAACAAGTTTAGATATAAATTTCTAGTCGTTATTGTTTTTATACTGGCGCAAAGTGCTGGCTCATAACTTGGATCATATATGACTCCTAAAAGATTCATATAAGAGTAAATAAATGTTTGTTTTTGAAACTCATATTTCTTATTTACCTAGGACTCCTTTCCGACTCATATATTCTGAGCGCTCAGAATATGTTTGCGGGGAACAGAACCTAAACTCTTCCGATTTGGACTTGCGAGGTGTCATTGGAAAGGTAGTTTCTCACCCTTTTTATTTCTTTACTAATAAACTCATTCAAAGGATGGAAGAGAAAGGTAGGATGAACGAACGTCATTCAAAGTTGAATTAAGATGCTTTGGTCTTTGAAAAAAAAAAATGTGGGACACAAATAACTTTTTTTAGACAGAAATAAAAACAGTGTGTACCTTTCTACTGAGATCCGATAAGTCTAAATCAGACCATTTTTGGCCCAGTTATTCAAGTTTTTCGTAAACCAATATTTGAAAAAAGTAAAAAAAACAGCATCAAAAATCTCATTCTAACGATTCCGTTGAAAATATTTTCGATTATTTTTATGCAGATTTTTTAAGCTTAATCAAGTTTGTCATCTGAGGGGCTTTTTCTAAAAGTTCTTTAAGAAACAATTTTTATTCATAAAAAACTTCATTTTTGGAGGTATTTTCAAATCGGTCCAGCTCGCTTAAATCTTAATATTTTTCCGAAATATTTTGGTGGACGTCTTAGAATATAATAAATTTTGTAATCCCGGCGGAAAAACCGCAACTTTTTTTGGTGATGCAGTCTAATGTACATACATACATACATACATATTTTTGTATCTAGATGCCTACCTCTGTTCGTTCTAAATACATTTATGTTATTCTGTTTTTCATTATCTTAATTTTTATCTTTTTACTATATCGATAACAAAATCGATAGTAACATCCAATAAAATATCGATAACAAAACCGATAAAAATATCGATAACAAAATCGATAAAAATTTCGATAACGAAAACGATAATAATATTAGTAGCAAAATCTATTAGAAACTCGAAAAGAATATCCAGAACACAATCGATAAAAATATCGGTAACAAAATCGATAAAAATGTCCATAACAAAATCGATAACAAAATCAATAAATATCGGTAACAAAATCGATAAATGTCGATAACAAAATCGATAAATATCGATAACAAAATCAATAAATATCGATAACAAAATCGAAAAATATCGATAACAGAATCAATAAATATCGATAACAAAATCGATAAGAAAATCGATAAAAATATCGCTAACAAAATAGTTAAAAATATCGATTACAAAATCGATAACAAATCGATAAAAATATCGATAACAAAATCGATAAAAATGTCGATAACAAAACCGATAAAAATATCGATAAGTCCCGAGAATTCCGAAAATTTCTAAAAGCCCAAAATAATTCCCTGATTGAGTCTCTGTGTCGCTCTCTATATCCTCTCCTCTTAAATTACCTTTATTTTAATCTTTCTTTCCCCATCTTCATCTTTACTTTTATCGGTATCCCCACCTTCCTCTTTGCCTTTACTTTTATGTTTATCATTTTCTTCATCTACATACATATTTCCCTTCACCTGTGCCCTTATATATATAAGTAAAGTGTTTAAATTTACCTTCATTTTTGCCTCTATCTTTACGCATCTTTGTTTTTGTTTTTATTTTTGCCTTTGCATTTATCCTTTTCTTTATCTATGTACGTAGTCACCTTTACTTTCATTCTTGTATTGGCCTTTTTCTAAGTGTTATCCTTTAACCTTTTGTCAGCAAATTTTAGTTAAATTAATACCATATGCATACACACAAGAAGCGCTTGTTTCAGCCCCAACCATTTCCGTTGCACCATTTCCGTTGCATCATTTCCGTTAACCTTTTATTAGCAAATCTTAGTTAAATTAATACCATATGCATGCACACAAGAAGCACTTGTTTCATGGCCCAACCATTTCCGTTGCATCATTTCCGTTGCACCATTTCCGTGTGCAATTTCCGTTGAATTTGCTAATTTACTCCTGAAGAAGTTTCACTTCAAAAATACATATCCATATGTAATAAATTCATATACATATATTGCATATTATGCGCTGAATATTATTGGTACAAACATTTTTTTACTTACAGATTCAGACTTTGAGAGTAACCCAATACCGCCATTAAGGTTTAACAGAAATGATTCAAGTAGACAACTGAACCAACAGTCTTGCAGCACTTCAGATGCCCAGGCAGTATTTAAAACGTCTTTGCCAAAGATGCATGTTATGCGAAATAAAAACAACGGCACTTTTGAACAATTGCATGAAAATTTTCGACAAATAGTTATGAAAGACGTACTTGAGTACAGGACGCAACAACTGCAAAAATCTCAACTACTTATTGAATTGTGACTTTCAAAAGTACATATAAATGTAAATGCAATAACAATATAAATTATAGAAATAAAAAAATATGTGCACATACATTGCAGAGAAGCGCAGCGAGTATGATCAAACTGAGTATATCCCACTCACCATCCATAATTTATTCTGCTTAGAAAAAGCAGCGTACATTTTGAAAATTTAAGGAGAAATCAACGTTTTTTTCATATTTATATCCACCAGGCAGAAGCACAATAATAACCGGTTTCTCCAGTAATTTAAATTGAAATTGATTTTGTTTTCTGTCAATTGACTGCTCAATTGTCACTTAAATTGCTTTCGTGAAATTGGCTGTAAGTGCCATTAAAACATATTAAATTACCCACTGGCTTATAGGCAATTTTGACCACTTTGCACAATAGGTCAAATGATTCATTTGGCTGTGCGAAAGTCCAATTTCGTAAACGCAGTTTTACATTATTGTTTGATGCCATTCTGTAGGAAATACTCCAAAATAACTGAAACTTCACTTTGTTTTTGTAAAATAAAAATCACCGTTAGACAGCAATCAAACAAAGTTACACTTTCAAAACGTTATTGACACGTCGTTTGCGCAACCGGTTTATTTCTTAAGTTTAAGTGTATTTTTTATAAAGCTCGAATCACAGTATATACAGTAATAAACCGTTTCGCAGTTTTTGACCATTTGGTCCCCGAGGAGTACTTTTGGGTTGTGTGCAGCGTGTTCGTTTTGCACGCACGGCAACACTTACTGTGGGGAATTTCGCCTCACGATTAGAAAAAGTACATTTCGAGGATAAAATATACACAATTATGTGTTATTTATGAACAAAATGTAGGTTAAGGCTGTGTGCGAGTACGTCTAAATTGCTACCTAAATAGAGAAAAATCCTAAATCACTGGAAAGTGTCGGTAACGTATATACAGTAATAAACGTTTTTGAGTACTCCTCGGGGGTAAAACCTGATCAGGGTTGATAATGAGAAGGATCATGAATTTTGTTGATTCAGAGTAGTATACAAAATTATTCTGGTATGAAAGGGAGCAAAAACCGTACTATGGCAGAGTGGCACAAGTCATGACTGTGTAATAGTGCCCAAAACTATTGCAAAAGTGTAAAAACATTGCAAATTTTTTGTCTATTATTATAGATACTAGTATAGATTATCATAGTTCAGTGTATAATTTGTTATATTATACTGCACATAATAATGAACTGTTAAATGTTGAAAACGCTTGTAACTTGTAGATCACTCAAACTTGGGTGTGCTTAATGGACTTTCTGGGCGGATGTGCTGGCAGTCATTGGGATCTGTATAGCTATACAAACCTTGTTGTTTTTTTAAATAAAGACTTAAATATATTCGGAAATTTAGAATTTGGCTTGATAAATTCACAAAAATTACGGTTTTCATAAATAATTTAATCTTACAATGGACTTTTTTTTATTTTAAACTTACATTTCAGAAAACTCCATTCAATGCTATAATTACGATTTGAGTTTCCCAGTTTATAAAACACAAGCGTTATTTATGTACTTAACTATTGATATTATTCTTCATTACGCATGAATATCAGCATACATTAAAGATGAATATTATACTTAAGCTGTGTGCGAGTTTACCTAAATTTTAGTACCTAAACTAATATTCCACTGGGAGTTTCCAGCACTGCTACAATTTAGGAAAACAGCTGCTGAAACTGTGGAAGTTCGTTCGACAACCTAAATTGTTTGTTTTGGAATTGTTGCTTTTAATAAATATATCTATAAAATGAATAATTTTGCGGTAGCTTTGGGACTATTTAACAATATAATAAATTTGCAACAGAAAAGGAGAATGTTCCATCCTGGCATCTATAAAAGAATCCGTTTGCTCTTCTGACCCTGCGAAATAATATACATCCATCGAATTACGCATATACTTATCTGAATGCAAAAATCAAATGAATTTATACTTACATCATTCTGAATATTTTCTTTTTTGTGCCACAGCAATGATAAAAATTATTTCAAACATCAAAAAATCGTTGTTCACTTAATCGCTCGCTCAAATATATTTGACTGTTCAATTTAGGTTGAAAAGTATGCTCGCAGAAAACCTAAATTGTTCCTATTCACTGC
>NW_016161732.1:0-3481 GCF_001687245.7 Rhagoletis zephyria | reverse complement strand
AAAAAAACAACAAGGTTTGTATAGCTATACAGATCCCAATGACTGCCAGCACATCCGCCCAGAAAGTCCATTAAGCACACCCAAGTTTGAGTGATCTACAAGTTACAAGCGTTTTCAACATTTAACAGTTCATTATTATGTGCAGTATAATATAACAAATTATACACTGAACTATGATAATCTATACTAGTATCTATAATAATAGACAAAAAATTTGCAATGTTTTTACACTTTTGCAATAGTTTTGGGCACTATTACACAGTCATGACTTGTGCCACTCTGCCATAGTACGGTTTTTGCTCCCTTTCATACCAGAATAATTTTGTATACTACTCTGAATCAACAAAATTCATGATCCTTCTCATTATCAACCCTGATCAGATTTTACCCCCGAGGAGTACTCAAAAAGGTTTAATACTGTATATACTGTGGCTCGAATAATTAAAGAAACATTTTAATGGAAAAGTGAGAACCTATGTCCTAATTTAAAAAAGTGACTTTTTATCAAGCTGACTTATTTGCATAACCTCAAAAAATTTTTGATTAACTTCCAATTATGATTTAATGTAACCTTTTACAATTTTGTTAACTTTCGGAAAACAAAGTGGAAATGGAAATGGATAAACTGGGAATTTTTTTTTGGGCTATCATGCTATTACAAAAGGCGAGATGTTTGTAGTTTGGCTGATTGGATGTTCAAAGACAGAAAGGCTTTCTTCGGTTGTCAACCATGTTTATAAACAAATTTGGTGCTGTTGATATTTGCGGAAGTTTCATGAAACTCTTAGAAGAAAAAAACGCATATTTTTTGCAATTATTTATCAAACAAAGACGGAAAATTATGGAATTATCCCGTTTCTTACTGATGAAGTTGTTTTAGAAATCAAAGCCAACTGTGTCGACCAGCGAAATGCGAAAGCTAACATTTTATCCGAAGTTTCGGCTATCCCCAAAAATTGCGGTTCTGTTCTCCCTTTCGCTAAAAATAACTTAGCCTAAATTGTAGTATTTTACCCAGCCGCAAGTTGCGCTGTACAACAACAGCAGCTGTAAAAATTTACTTGCATTTTAATGGTGGTAAATAGTCAATTTTAATGGTGATAAATAGTGAAAATAGAAGTATGTGATAGCAAAAAAAATACCAGCCTCAATTTGGATTACATTTCATCTCCTGTAGCATAGCTATGTTACAAAGACACTCGCGCCGATTCGCAAATACTATTGATGAGCAGCTTTCGCAAAAAGGCAAATCCTTGAGAGAATCTACGGACTGCAATTTCGAATTTTTTTGCTCAAGGTGAATAGAGCTTTGAACATTCTTTTCGTAAATTAGTTTCAAAAATATTCTTTTCAGGAAGTTACCAGCGGTTTTAGTAAATGTGTTACAATGCAGCATTTGCATTCTGAATATAAATAATATCGGTGGACAATTTGGGAAAAATCTTTAAGTGAAAATAAAGTGTTTTATGCCTCCAGGCATATCTGCGAAACATGTAGTAAATATTTTTTTTTAATTAAGGGACGTCGATAATATATATTTTTTAATCCCTAGATGAAACCATTTATGAACATATGACCATACTTATTCTATTTATGTAGCTCAACCCCCTCCGGGTTGAGTATGGTAAGAAAATAACTTGTTTCAAAACCAAGCTATTTGGACAATGTTTTCGAGACTACCTACATAAACACACATACTCATCATTTGAACATAAGAAAATGTGTTTTACGAAAGCCAAGTCATGTTTTTACATTTCATTTACTGACTTTACACTTTTTGTAACGGTTTCCATCGTTTAATACTAAAATAATGCTAAATTTTAGCTGCTATTAATTTCGCACAGAAAAAGTAATCATTTGACCTAATGTGCTTTGTGACAAAAATGCTGAACTTCATAGCGCTTGAGGCACGTCTTTCCGTTATCCGATTTTAAAAATTCTTCGCAGGGCATGTTTTATTACCAATGGAACATTTCTAGGGTGAGTCTTGCTTTGTACCTTAACAAAAAATTTTCTCCATACAAATAAAGCGTCTTATGCATGTAGTAAAATCGTAAATATTTCCGTGTGAATTTGTTGACGGGTTATATGATTTTAGAACTCTATTATGTATTTAGTTGCCAACAATTAAATACAGCAACAATCATATAGTTAATCAGATAACCTAATAACCAGAACTAAACTGAAGTAATTCATCATTATGTACCCATACAAATACATATGTAAAAAAATCAAGTGCGCCTGGGCCACACTGGAGAAGTGAAACTTACATTACATACATATCTATTTTGTGTCATAACCAATATACATACATACATATGTACATACATACATACATCTGATTTTGCTTAAGGTTATATTTTTTGTCTTTTCTATCTATATCCCTACCTCTACCTCTGTTCGTTCTAAATACATTTATGTTATTCTGTTTTTCATTATCTTAATTTTTATCTTTTTACTCTATCGATAACAAAATCGATAGTAACATCCAATAAAATATCGATAACAAAACCGATAAAAATATCGATAAAAATTTCGATAGCGAAAACGATAATAATATTAGTAGCAAAATCTATTAGAATCTCGAAAAGAATATCCAGAACACAATCGATAAAAATATCGGTAACAAAATCGATAAAAATGTCCATAACAAAATTGATAAATATCGATAACAAAATCGATAAATATCGGTAACAAAATCGATAAATGTCGATTAAAAAATCGATAAATATCGATAAATATCGATAACAAGATCAATAAGTATCGATAACAACATCTAAAAATATCGATAACAGAATCAATAAATATCGATAACAAAATCGATAAAAGTATCGATAAGAAAATCGATAAAAATATCGCTAACAAAATAGTTAATTGTTAACTATTACAATCGATTACAAAATCGATAACAAATCGAAAAAAATTTCGATAACAAAATCGATAAAAATGTCGATAACAAAACCGATAAAAATATCGATAAGTCCCGAGAATTCCGAAAATATCTAAAATACCAAAATAATTCCCAGATTGAGTCTCTGTGTCTCTCTCTATATCCTTTCCTCTTAAATTACCTTTATTTTAATCTTTCTTTCCCCATCTTCATCCTTACTTTTATCGGTATCCCCATCTTCCTCTTTGTCTTTACTTTTATGTTTATCATTTTCTTCATCTGCATACATATTTCCCTTCATCTTTGCCCTTATATATATAAGTAAAGTGTTTAAATTTACCTTGGCCTTCATTTTTGCTTTTATATTTACGCTTCTTTGTTTTTGTTTTTATTTTTGCCTTTGCATTTATCCTTTTCTTTATCTATGTACGTAGTCACCTTTACTTTCATTCTTGTATAGGCCTTTTTCTAAGTGTTATTCTTTAACCTTTTATCAGCAAATTTTAGTTAAATTAATACCATATGCATACTCACAAGAAGCGCTTATTTCAGCCCCAACCATTTCCGTTGCACCATTTCCGTTGCATCATT
>NW_016161731.1:27380-49011 GCF_001687245.7 Rhagoletis zephyria | reverse complement strand
TGTATATTCATATACTTATACATATGTATGTAAGTGCAGATATATATGTTTATGTATATATAGAATAACAAAATTGCTTTGTCCCCAGTCAGCAATTTGAAGATTGCTTCTACATGAATAAACGCATTTAGATAGTGTTTTTTCAATAAGATCCTCTCTTTGGCAGCTGTTAGCTGTGTTAGGAGATCTACCAATAGACCTGCCTCAAGGTAAACGAGAAGGTATGCTTCCAAAACAACTGGAAAATGTATTAAAACGCAGTAGGTGTATTAGTGCATTTCTGGAGCAATATTAAATTTTTACTTCCTCATTATTATTTCATGTAAATTTTCGCTCTCTAATCGAAGCTGAATCAGCAGACCTGGCAACTCCATGCAAAAAAGGCGCAAGGAATCGAGCACGGTAGGGCCTATGCTTCCAAAGATCAAACGGAATATTTGTTGGAAGGCTCCTTTATTGCTTATTTTGCCGATAGGCTTTGTTTTGGATACTGTACAGTGAGTGTCGATAAAAATCTCACGGCAATTTTGCTTTCCATTTTTTTTTTTTGAAAATGTTTTGTTTTGCTTAACTTTAGTTTTCATAAAAATCAGACCTCGAAGATAACTATTTACCAATTCAAATGCTCGCATGATAACAATTATCCCAGAAGAAATACAGCAGCAGTTGGAGACTAACCGCAATCTTTTTAACATTGTTTTAATGGTTTACCGCTGCGAAATCAAAATTCTCTTCAGCACGTGATGAATATTAATGAGAAATAACAAGTAATTTTTAAGCAAAAACAAAACCGACTTCAATTCTCATATAAAAAAAAATATATATATATATATATTTTATGATCCAACGATCGGATCTAAACCAGATTAGTATGGGCCTACCGCTGAGAAACTACCTTTCCGATGCAAAAATTATCGAAATCGGTTGACGTGTTCCAAAGTTGTGCGGTTACATACATAAAACAGAAACAAAAAAAAATATTCCGAAGAACTGATAACCTCCTCCTTTTTTGGAAGTCGGTTAAAAATAAATCTCCTTCGCGTGCATATAATCAAATCACTCGAGTTGTTTTTTAGTGTCATTTCTTTCTTCCGCCATAAAAAAAGCCACTAAAGCGTTCTTTCTTTCTTTGGATATATTTCAATCAATGGAGTTGCAGAAGAAGTCCAATAAAAAAAAATCAACAATTTCAGCCTTAAAACGGTTGTTTAGGCGAAAATGTAGCGAAATTCCTAATTTTTTCATTGTCACTCGAAAAAATCAGAATATAATGTTTATATTAAAAGCAATGGAGGTTGGCAGTATGCAGAATATCTGTCGCAGCTATTTTGTAATTTTTGAAATTTGACGATTTTTTTTTTTAATTTTATTAATTTTAGATACTCCAAAATGTTAAAACTAAACGATAAAAATGTTCTTCTTGCCAAAACGAATGAATCTAGCGAAATAAAACTAATGAAAAAAAAAATACATTGAGTAAAAGATGACTATGGTTTGAGAAAATAAAACTCCATTTTTCTAAAATTGTTATACACATAAAGAAAGTAATATACTGTGTAAAAATCTACCACACCAATATTTAATCACTTTTAAATAAGATGACTTTTTAGTTAAGGCGTGCGAGTAAACGCGTTTGATGACTCTTTTTATGGTACTGCGGGGCGTATACGTAACATACGCAACTACTGTTATATGAACAGGAGTGGTTGATTATTTTTACTTTTTTTTTAGTATGTGCATATGTAAAAACACGTTTTTGTCGAAAAAGTAACGACTCATAAGATTTGCTCATATATACATTTACGTAAGCACAACTTAAGTTCTACTGGAACCTTAATCTTTATTATTATTAGACTGCGGAAGTTTATGCAGAAAACAAAGCCTAAAACATGTACTACTTAACTATAATTAAAAAATAACCCGGTACCCGGACACAGATAATCGCTACCCAGGAGCCCGGATAAATAGTAGCCTCTATCCGGATACCCGGACAAATATAAACCACTACCCAGGTATTCGCATAAATATTACTCTCTATCCGGCTACCCGGATAAAGATATCTAGCCAGTTGCACGCGTACTCGGAAATCGGATAAAGATTACCCAAATAAATATCAACCGCTTTCCGGGTGGTTGTTGTTGTGTTTCTGTCTCTCTGGAACAGCAACTGAAAAAAGGTCTGAATGCTTTTGAGTTGTTAACTTCAACTTTAGTTCAAAACTAGAACGATGAACCATAACCAATAAGTATCCTGATTTAGTATCAGTGAAGATTTATTTATTGAAATCAAATATAAATCTCAGTTGCCGATCAAAACAATGCGTGCAGTTGTATGTATGTATATCTCTCTGAGGGAAACCTTAATGTCGCTGCGCACTACGATAAGCTTCTGAGACGAACTAAGACGATTTTTCGGTTGAGGGTTATTTTCGATATATTTCACACTACAACAAAATCCATATAGCTCGAGGTTTCAACCTTTGTAAGAATTAAAAAAATTTTTTTTTTTTAAATTTGCAAAACTTTTAGACATACAGTTTGACTTTGTTTTGGTTTCCGTATATCGCCATTATCGCTTAGGCGATTACGTTTACGTACATACACGTCTAGCCATAATACTCATACGAGTATGTAAGTAAAAAAAAATCAAGTAAATATTCCCGCATTATGCACAAAGATACATATGTACATTTTGTAACTGCATGCGTACGGTTGTGCCCGCTTATATTCTTTGTTGAGTGCCGCCTACTGCTTATCATCACAAAGAAAATACGATTCATGAGTAATAAGAGCAGGCAAAGTTCGCTGTTGGAGTTTTTTGTTTCTATTAAATGACGCTGGTGGCGGAACATTCAAAAAGGGTACATAGTTCATCATGTATGAACATTAGGCTGGTCCAAAATTCAAAAATAAGGAGACCCGTTTTTGTTTTTTTTTGTTTTCAAATCGGTTGTGCCGCCGGGGTTTTGCAGTTTCCCATGGATACATTTTATATGGGAAAAATAAATTTATTCGAAGAGTTGCTATAAATACGTTAAAAATCAATATATTTTGACCGAATAATAAAATTTTCCTTTAGAAACCTTAAGAAAATGAAATTATATGGATATTTATTTAAACGCGTAAATGCCTCGTAACTACGTAAACCTCGCAAATAAACCGGTTTTCCGTACGAAATTAAGTAAGTTTACGAGGTTTACTTTAAAATTTTACTACTATTTTTCATAACGGATAATATTATCTCTTATACACAAAATTTTGTTATTTTGTGTGTTCGTAACCACATCACACACGCACAGCTCACCGACTTTGTTTATTTTTTTTTTCATTCTGCCCGATGTTTTCCGCAGGTTTGTTGTAAAAATAAATTTTAATGGCCTTATTCATAAAAAATAAAGTAGCTTTAAAAAAGGTTTATAAACTGAAAAATGTATGAAAACGTCATTTTATAAAGCTCTTTAAACCTACTTTATTTTAACTGATTCTATTAAGTAAACTGATTCTATATTTATGTGCCTAATGACAGGCTTTTGAAAATACTTTAGTTCACAGCTACTCTTGGATTGGGTTGCTCCTTATCTAAAATAAAGAAAAGTAAATTATAAATGGGGTTACTCCCCACTTAAAAACACGTTAGTTCAAAGTTGGTGTGTGCATACGCCTTTTGTTTCATATCCGATTTGTTGTATTATATAAGCTTACATTTTTTAATAAATATTTTCAGTATTTTTTTGAAAGGTGGCAACCCCATTTCAAAATATTTTGAGTTGTTCGTAAAAAATTATTGGTTATGAAAAAATAGTTAGTAAAGTTTTGAAGTTAAATAAGATTCACAGTTTTATTTTTCAAGATTTTTGAAGGGAAATTTTATAATTCAATCAAAAAATGTCTATTTTTAACGGTCTAATAACAACTCTACGAAAACATGTATTTTATCCATGTGAGATATATAAAAAACTTCAAAATAAAAAATGCGGGTTTCTTTTTTCTATTTTCTATAATCCTGGGAGAGTGACAGCAGGACCAGTGGACCAACCAGTGGACCACCATAATGTACATACACATACATATGTATATATCAACGTATTTGTATTTAAATCATTTGATATATTGCTTCCTTTGGCGTGATATGTAATCAAAACGTCAATTTTTTGTTGATTGGCTTCCTAGCCGCATTCACCGGGCTCAGTATGAATGTATCAAATGATTTTTCAATGATAACGTTACTGAGTAAATCATCTATATACATATGCACGTATATATGTACAAAATCAGTCTTTTCCACAAAGTATATCTTTGCATTGTTTATTTCCGGGCGATAGTTCAAAATTACTTTTACACCAGAATGGCCGAATTCACAGTACGTAATTAAACTATTGTTAACTTAACCAACAAAAAAAAATTGAACTATGCATTCATATCCATTAACAGCCGTGTAGTTAACTATGAAAATTTATATCGCCTGAAATTATAAAATTTCAAAAAATAAATTTCGTTGCCCCAAAAAATTTTAAATTCAAAAAGAGTTCAACTATAAGGGCATGCTAGTTTAATCTCTTTGTTAACTGAACACTGTGAATACGGCCCTAAATGTATTCACAATTTTGCAGCATTGCTTAACGAAAGTAATGGTTTTGTTGTAATCTAGAACAAACTTTTATAATTACTCCATTCCCACTATAAATTTTGTATAAACATGATGTTTATATCGTATAAATCAGAAGTAAATACCTTAACCGTACATACGTATGTACGTATAAAGTAAAGAGATTAAGGAATCCAAGCGGGTGCACTTTCTGAACTTCTTTCAAAGCATAGGGGCATGAATACCTTATAAGGTAATCTAGCGAATTGGATGGAGGCTTTACCGGACGTGAAGAAGAAAAGAAGAAACTCTCTTTTCGTACTTGCTTTCCTGGATGTAACCTTATTCCGAAATAGAACGGATTGGACAAACTAGAAAATTAGTAGAGGAAATTAAATAGTGGCTAAGGAAATATGCTCAGAACCCCTATTGAGGTGGGCGATGAACACCTTCAATCCACCACAGGTAGCTGATCGCTTCTGGCAATCGTTCATCTTCATCAGCCAAAGGTAGACAGTTTTGTTATTCGTTTATTAGGGTGTAACGATTTGCAAATGCATTCCAGTGCAAGGAAGAGACCATAGTTTCAAGGGTACTAATAGACATTGCATATAGACCGTTGTATTATCACCGAAGATATGTTCTCCCCCGATTGTGTGGTGTGCTTCTCCCCCGATTTGTGTGGTTGGCACCTTATTGTTGTCACACAAAGGGGAGGCGAGGAGCTACCGCTGTTAGGAAAAAAACCCTTTTTCAAAATTTTTTTCTATGTTTGTACACCACAGCAGCCGCGAGACAGAAATACATGCTATAGAAATATATGCGGTCTTTTAGTGGGATCTTAACGGCAAGCCAAGTGCCTATTCAGATTCTCATATATCATTAATAAGGAACCTTTCATCGTCCTACAGCGCCTCTTGCTCAAACAAGGGTTAAAAGCTTAGAGAAACTTATGGTAGATTCTAGGCAGAGCTATCACTTGACTATTAAAACTTGGAATTTACTTTCGTGAGAACTGCAGATTATGCAAAATTAGGCTTTTTGGACACACAATAGATAAATATTAAGCTTGTTGTGGCCGTGTTCTCAATAGATAGAATGGATAGGCAGTAAACCGTCCGTTGCAATAGGCAGATGTGTTAGAAATCTCGGTAGAAAGAACCTTGATAAGGGTTTAAGCGACTTCTCCAAAAGAATGATTTACTAAGAGCTTGTAAACTAGTTTTTAACTCTTTTCAACTCTTGTCAATAGTATTACGATATAACTGTAAATCGTAGATACAAGGCCGTTAAATGATCAAGGGTAGCAAAGGCGCGCCAGGCTGAAAACTTAAATCGTCTGTATGATACCGGAACTATTTTGTGGTCTCATTAGATCTTCGAGATTTTATGAGTGGGTGAACATAGAAGGCAATATGAAGGAGAGAACTTCAGATTTGCTTACCAAGTCAGAAGGAAGGGTATAATTTTTTTAAGTAATGCTGACTAAAAGTTGCCCACTGATTATCAAGCCAACTACATACGTTCTCATACGTAGCGGGCTATTTTTTCGTCGACTTCCACTTGTGACAAATATCCTTTGTAGGGGCTTGGCTGGACAAAAGCTAAAACCATTAAATTTTTCCACTGTTCGACCTCTTATAGTTAGGAGTTCACATACATATGCAGGAATTTTTCTTGCTATTAGTTATCGGTGTTGGAGCTTGAGGTCGTTTTTTAGGAAATTTTTATACATTTTTTATTATTGATTGGAGAAGCAGTAGGTATGTACATATATAAGCCATTCACAAATAACACAAGATTCTAAAATCTTTTGAGCCCCACTACCCCTTGTTCTGCCTGATTTATTAAACCAATAATTTTAACGCGCATTTACTGTACTTCCCTGAAACTGACCTTGAGTTTTAAATTTTATTTTATAATTTCTTAAAAATAAAATGAAAATAAAATTTCTTCTTCCAATGCAGCTTTTAAAGTCTGGTCTCATGCCGGCCGGAATATAAATACGTATAAGGCATGCATAGATTTTTTTATATATGCATTTACAGATACATACATATTTTATTGGTTGCGCCGTTATCAGCTTATAAAAAAAAACCACGAAAATATGCATTCACTCGAATAAGCGGACGCTGCTGCTTCAAGCAAAGAATTGGTTGACATTTCTAATGCGTTTGTACTAGAGATGCCAGATTAAAATAAACAAAATTTCGATTATTGAATTGATTCTAATCGAAGTAAAAATAATCGATGCAGGAAGAAATCGCCAAAAAATAAAACGATCTCACAAGATCGGATCATATATTTTGTCAAATAACGCCTTTTAAATACATAATTTTCTTAAAGAAACAAAACACTGCAATTTGACCAACACTGAAATCACAAACATTAGCTCTAATCCAATACTTTTCGTGTCAAATCCTGTAAAAATGTCAAACAGCAAAATTACTCTCTGAAGTGAAAGTAAAAAATTAGTACCAACAAAAAGCACGGGACCAAAAAACAAAAGCATTTTCCCTATAAAAACGTGAACCAGTGATCCCTTGCCATTTTTCATTTACAATACTTTGGAGTAGAGGATAATTTTTGCTGTAACTTCCTGCAAGTTCGAGTAAAAACCCATAAGTTCATGGAGTACTGGTTCAGAGCTATTCAAAGCTAGGAAAATGGTAAACAAATTTATCGAAATATTTTTAAATTTAATTTTAATTAACCGCTATTGTAAAAGGTTTATTATATATACCATACTCAAGCCCAATAAAGGTAACAGATTTTTTTGCAGTGCAGAGATTTTTAAAATTTGTTTTTGGTTTTCGCTAACTCCATATTTCACTCCTTAACTATCGTTTTTATAAAAAATTTACTGTGCAATTTTGTGGCCCATTTTTATGTAAAGCAAATGTGTAAAAATATTTTGTAGCCAATTGAAACTAGCACTTTATTATACTAATATTATTAAAAATATAAAAATTTAAAGGGCCACAAAACTGCATACCCGAAAATTTTAAAGAAAGTATCATTAACTTATACACTCCCGGTCACTTGTATAGTTGCAGCCTTTGTTGATTTATTTTATTTGTATATAGTTTGAAAATCAGATTATAAAAAATGAATGAATGAATGAATAAACAAAAAAAACTTCCACTACCGCACATCAAAATGGTCCCCTATGTGGTTGAGATTGAGTGTACATATAGTATATATGAAATACTCATCTATTAAAAACTCATTAATTCGATGGCTGCAGATGGAAGGTAAGACAACTTGACAACATAAATTTACAGTAACTAGTCTTTAAAGTAAATCGACATTCCCTGCTAATGAAATTACTCAATAAGGAGGATTCTCGAATTTTTTAGATAGATTCACGGAACGAATCGGAACAAAAAATCGATCTTCGATTTAATCGATTTTAAACGGCATCTCTAGTTTGTACATTAAATGCGTGCATACATATGTGTACTTAAATATGTATGTATTGTGGGTATAATTAGAAATATTTTATGTGCATTAGACCATACCAGAAAAAAAGTTCGCCGTACACCCCTGAGTCTAAAGCATTTTTGCAAGGCAACTTCAAACCTTTTTTTTTTGCCGAACCTAAATGTCGCGTTCTTAAATGTTTCCTCATATCTTTGGCATTTACAGTCGGATCTTAAAGTGTGATTAATCGATGTTTTCCTTTCGAGGAGTCATTTATTTTTCGTGCCGAATTTTTTTGATCTCAAGTACCCCTTACTAGTACTTACCTGCCTGTTTTCAGTTCTTAGCACCCTAACCTACCACTCTAATGTCAGTATTTAAAGCTCTCAAAAAATAAATAACATTTTGCTACTTTTTTGTTTATTCCAGTACAACTATTAGGTAAAATGAATAAAGACGGCCCGATTCCTAGGCTCTGCCGAAATTTTTTTTTCGTTAGGCTCAGGGCCGCTCGGCGAACTTTGTTTTGTGCGCTTCTAAAGTGGTCCGGTCTAGTGTGCATATGCATTCATGTGAGTATGCATTGCTTTTCTTCATGGCATTATTTAATCTTGGGTTGGTAAGGTGCAAAGTTTCCTCCTAATACCCATACAAACATAAACAGGGTGTTTCAAATACTGTATATGTATATATATGTAAATTTATTTACTTCCACGTGCTTCCTATATATGAATGTATGTATGTACATATGTATGATTTTTTATGTATTGATATTTTGTCTATTAATTATAAATTAATGTACATATTAGTAATGTAATAGTGTAAATGATGATCATGCCGGGTCGGTAATCGCACACATGATCACCATACTTACATACAAATGACAAAAATATCATCGGCAACAGGCAGCAGGCAATTAAGAAACATAGTAATGCTTTGAAAAACGATTTGATTTGATGCAGTAGACTAAAAAAACAAACAAAACACCAAATAGATTAAAATATTTTTCGAAAATTATTAAGGAATTTTTCTTTTTAATTGCAAAATTTGCAATACTTTACTTTTCCATCTTTCACATCACCAATTTAATAGATATCACAGACTTTCGAAAACACTTTTTAATTTTTGATTATTGTTAAATATATTTCTTTAGAAATTTTTTTCTTTCTCTAACAAATATTAACAAAATATTTGGTAAATTTCGTTTTTTAATTCTTTTACTCTTTGCCGTTCGAAAATTCCTAGCATTCGTATTTATGTAGTTAATTCTTAATTTTGCCCACTTTTTTATTTCCACAACTTCTTTTAATAAAATACCGCTCGCTTTGATTAATTAATGCGCTTCGCTCGAATATCGATCTAGAACTGAAGTACTACCAGCAGCCATAAATCGTCGGGGGTAACCTAAATATTTACTTACAGTACCGAACAGCTGCTGTTATCACCAAGAAATTTGCTTATCACCAAAAGCGAAAAAGGCGCTCTTCGTGTGAAGACGAAGAAGAAGAAGAAGAAGATAGGCAGTGTATAGAAATCTTCATGCTGGCGTCAGTTAAAGTAATGAATGGGTAAAAATTTAATCATACTACTATGAATATTGTGTAAAATGTGCGTGTTTGTATTAAGAACAGAAACATTTGTTTACATACATATTTCTCGTTTAGTCGGAATTTTTTCGAAGGCATGTGAGGGTTATCAACCGCTCTAGAAAGCAAAAAGGTAGTGAATTTTCCTATGAGTCCCAAAAGTGAACATGAGTCCCCAAAGGAGCATTTGATTTTTGAGAATATTCAATGTTATCGAAAATACAATGCGAAATAATGAAGTACATCAACAAACCACAGGCCAGATTTTCACAGTGTAAGAAATGTTAAAAAAAAAACAGGTATGAAAATGTTTAGTTGATACCACTTTGCCAATTTTAAAGCCGCTTTTTATAGTACAAAGAGAAGCTGTATTAATTGTTCTTGGCTCCGTCCGATTTGGCCACAACCTCTCTGAGTCATTCGAGATTAGACGAAGCTTTAATCAAAATGACCTACTTTAGTGAAACTTTTTCAATTTTATGCTGGAAAGCGTTATACGTTCTACTGATCTGAAGCGTCGCACAGTGGGCTGGAAGGAAACTCCGTGGTAAAAATAAAATGAGCTCTCTTCGAATTAACTGTTTTGTGTATTTTTTTTTTTTTTGAATTGAAGATAAATACATATAGTTCAAGGAGAATTTGTGTAAAAATGTAAACCAAATATTCAAGGTCACTTGCAGGTCAACAAGTAATATTTCATTTTTCAAACAAGGTCGAGAATCTATAAAAAAAATTGCTAAATATTAATTTTTAACCTCAACCTTAACCTTACCTTTAACTTTAAACTTACCTTTAATCTTAACCTTACCCCTAACCTTAACCTCAATCTTAAACGTAACTTTAATGTTAACCCTAACCCTAGCTTTAACCTTACCCTCAACCTTAAACTTAACCTCAAACTTAACCTTAACCTTAACTTCAATCTTAACCTTAACCTCAACCTTAACCTCAAACTTAACCTAAACCTTTCGCTTTATCTCTTTTCCAATCTCAATCTTAGCATCTACTAAAGTGAACGTTCAGTATAACGAACTTTCGGAATAACGAATTTTCGTTTTAACAAATCAACAAAATTATCACATATCTATATTACGATTGCGAACGATTTTTATTATCCGATATAACGAACTCTGTTTATGTTTATAGCTGAAACTTTGTGTTCTTTGTCAAATCAAAGGTTTCGTTAAGTCAATGGTAGTTTAACTTCGGAAAAAAAGTATGTAAGTACATCTATCTACTTTTAGGTAAAGTTTTACGTAAATTAGGTACAATTTTATAATTCGATTTTCCATCCCTGATGGAATATAAGGTACAAAAGAGGACCAGAAATGAACAGCTGATTGCTCTCTGTATATATAAATAAATAAATATACCTCCAAGTCAAAATTAAACATACCTAGCAGAGTTGCATAGAGAATCTGACATAAATTAATAACTAATTGGCAATTAATAATTGGAATTTTTGTATGATAAATTGGGTAACAATTAAGGCCTAAATTGGTGAAAATGTTCTTAATTGCCAATAAGTTGCCTGTTTGAACATAGTCTAAGCCTGCAGTGTCCTCTCAGGTACACAGTGATAGTTTTTCGAGTCTCCAGTCAAAAATTAAGCACCCGTTCAGAGACTTCACGTGAGAGAATTATAATTCTCGTGGATCATTATAAATCTGTTTCTCAACAACTCAGGCGGCCCCCCTGGAAAATGTGTAGCCGTATAGCTTTCGAAAGAAGGCGATTTAAATAGCTTTTGTCTCTGCCTAAAGGCCTTCAGTAGCGGACTTTTGCTTGGTATGACCCGGGTTCGAATTCTGGTCCCTCCACCAAACAAAACAACTTGGTTTTTCGGCCGGTCTTGAGTGAGATATTGATGTTCAGCGGAGTATACCCTGCCTTTCCTATCCTAATAACCGTTTCACTTTCAGCGCAAATAATAAATAAAAATAATAATAAAATAATAAAAAATAAATGAAACGCTTGTTTTGATAATACAAAAATTTTGGAACCACTTTTTTCTAAATATCCTACCGCTAATTTCTAATTAATTCGCCTCACACAGCAGCACATGGTTTTCGCGATGTTTTTCGACGCTGATGCTGAGCGAAAATCCTTCAATACGGTTGTCCTTTTTACGCTGCTGTCCATGGGAACTCTCACACATGCAGCGAGAGCAAAGCAAACACCACACAATGCGTGGGTTAAAAAGCTCACATGTCCTCTGAAAAGCTCTCTGGAGAGAACAAGGGCTTGTGGTGAATATACTTACTAAATATGTACAAGGTATGCGCTTGAAAGCTAAGTAAAAAAAAAAAATTTTAAATAAAGCAGATACTTCCTTCTACAGCAGTGAACGGCAAACAAAGGCGTATGGCTGTGCAAAGCCAATGAAAGGAAGTTGGAGCAAGAAGAGAGCGAGGGGTGAGCGAGCGCATACCACACACTGCAGCGTTGCGAGTGGAACATCGAAACATCGCATAAAGCATACAATTAGGCGCTTACACACTGCTGAGTCCGTTCATATTGGGCTGACAGGATACGTGAGCCTTCTGGCCTGCTGAGTACTGGCATTGATGTTCGTGCGTTGTGGTCGCAGTCGTTGCCGTCGTTGAAGACGTTGTAGTCGCTGTCGGTGTCGTTGATAACTTGCTGGTGCTGTGTTGCGCTGCGCCGCTGCTGTTGTGGATTTTGTTGGAATTTAAAAAAAGTGTGTTTTTCGCCAGGATTTTTTTCTTTTTCACTCGTATTCCTTTAATTTCGTCGGTAACAATTTTCACGGAAGCAATTCGCGGAAATACGCAACGGGAAAAAGTTGAATTAGAAAATTGTGCAACACGGAAATAGGAAAATTATTTACATACATATGTACGTATTTAATGTGTGCACAGAATAGTGTGGAAAATGTGAAAAAATGCGAGAATCGCAGAAGAATGTGAAAAGTTATGAGAATTCAGCGATTACATGCTGCAAGAAAATATATATGTAAAAGCAGAAAGAGAAACGGAAATGTGAAACTGATCTATGGTTTTGTGTTACGCTGCCCATAAACGACGGTAAACACATAGAAAATCTTGCTCGAATTTTCGTTGCTGTCATTTTTCATTTTCTATAAGCTTTTTTTTTTTTTGTTCTTTGTATTCGACATTTATTTCATACTTTTCCTACCTTTTTACACCTTCTTCCGGGCAGCGAATGTGTGTGTTGCTTGGTTGGTCGCTGGTGTTGTTCGGTCGTACAGTCGGTCGGTCGGTCGGTCGGTTGGTCGTAGGGTCGAACGGCTGAAAATTTTATAGAGTCCTTGTACCCATTCGTACGTCGGCTCACTTTTGTAGGAGTTCAATATAATATACTAGATATGTGTGCATAAGCTTGACATACATACATACATACCTACAAACATACATACATGCATTCAGATATACAAATGCATGCATAGACATATTAATATGCACATATGTATGTGTTGTTGTTATTGTCGCGAGCGAGCATAAGCATTTTTCCTCAGTTACGTTCGCTCGGGCGAGGGAAGACCTTCCTACCAACCATTCTCTTACACAGCGAAATTCCTCGTGCAACTATCAGCCAGCGATCCATTCATCCTGCCTGCCACAGCAAACATGATGATGGTGATGAGGAGGCCTTAAACAAATGTTAATTTAACAGGGCAAGTGAATAATTAATTTTGAAAGCACCATTGGACCGCAGTGTCCACCGCAGTGCGTAAAACCGACCATCAAAAAGGGCAACGAAAACGAAAAACAAAGCAACAACAAAAGCTTTGAAAAAAAATACAACAAAACGACTCGGTGAGCTCCAAATGACAAGCCTGTGTGCAAATGTGCCCTTTGGGAGCACAAAAAAAAAAATGTGCAAAATCGAAATATGAATTTGCGGATGAATATTCTTAAGAAATGCTGTTTAAAGGTGTAAAATGTGCTAAAGAGAATTAAACTAGCTAAACGAGTATAAAAATAGTGGTACTACAAAAATTAAATATTAAAAATAATGAACGAATGAATTAATCGATGTGCTACCTTAAAAAAGAGGAACATCAGTGTGCGCTGTAAAACTAAACAAAAAAAAAAAAAAAGTTACGAAAAGGCACAGCGGCAGAAGAAATCTCATTGACAGCATACAAAACCGAGTGCTGAGCATGAATGGAAGGAAATAATTCACTCCCTGCTATGAAAAGTCACGCGCAAGTACATAGGCAGTACCAACCCATACATAGGCGCGGGTTGTAGTACTCACACTCTCCCTCCCACCCATACTGGCGCACCCATACACCCGCATGGCATACACACCCACTATGTTGTAAAAAATTCTATACATACATACATACATATATGCATTCAAAGGCTCAGTAGCAGCTGACAAACAAACGCGTGAATATGTAAAGGTATTTAGATGGTACAGTGTGTCAAACTTTATCTAAAAAGTTGACAAAGTGGAGCGTGAAATTGGTTTGTTTTAAATAAAAGGCTTTTAGTCTAGTCAATCTGGCGCGATTATATAGTGGGCACTCCGAAAAATCTAACGGAACTAGAAAAAATCCAAAAAGTGCCATCGACTGTGACCGGGGTATTTATTTAAATTAATGAAAAACAAACAAATATGGTTCAAATAAACACCAAGAGCTTTGAGCGGAAACTTTTATGCAATGTGTGTGTGGTGATACAAGCACAAGCAAAAAAAAAAATGTCTTTGTACACCCCTGAGTCTAAAGACTTTTTTGTAGGGCAATTTCGAAAAAAAAACAATTTTTTGGCCCAACGTCCTTTTACAATTTTCGGTGACATTTACATTTGGCAGTACAAAAAAAAAAATTTAAATAGTTCTACTAAAATAATCGCAACACTTCCTTAGCAAAAGTTTAATGATTTTTGGTGAGCTTTAACTTACAGACACATTACATTGGTACATTAGGGTGATGCGAACTGAGATCTAGTGGGTGCGTACTAGAACGCGGTATCTAAGATCGATGAACTTTGGCACAAACAAGAATTGTCTCCTCGAGACAAGAACAATTGATATATCATACTTTAAGATTCGACTGTAAATGCTAAAGATATGGCGAAAAATGTTAAATGTTAAGTAATGTTAAACATATGACGAAAAATGTTAAAAGGCGAACCCTACGTTCGGCCAATTTTTTTTAATTGCCTCCTCGAGACAACAACAATTTTTCCTTCATATCTCTCGCACTAGCTTTAGTAGTATCGTGTAGCGTACATTTTTACTTGGGAAAGCTATAGAGGTGAACATTTTTGTTTATCGTCTGAAAAACAATTGTACTCTAGTGTGCTATAAATAATTCGTATTGTTATAAACACAATTTAATTTGGTAGGCTATATTTAAAATCTACCAGACCCATTCGCTTTGCTTCTCTATCTAATCCCGAGAAGGCAGAAGAGACGTAGCTTTTGTTTTTTTCCAATAATTTCGATGTCGTCTGCACACGTCAGCAATTGTACGCTCTCATAAAGTATTGTTCCCGAGCGATTCAGTTCTGCGGCTCTTATTATCTTCTCCAACATCAGATTAAAGAAATCACACGAAAGGGAAGCCTCGTTTGGTATCAAACGGCTCGGAGAGATTCTTCCCAATTCTGACGGAGCTGGTGATATTGCTCAACGTCATTTTACACAGCCGTATTAGTTTCGCGAGGATTCCAAATTCAGACAACGCCGCATAAAGACCACTTCTCTGCTGTCAAAAGCAGATCTGAAGTCAATTCTGCTCAGAATGCGGGCATATCTCTAACCTCCTGTAAACACAGATTAAAGGCAGAACATATCGAGGAGGTAAATACCAGGTGTGCTGTGGAAACCGCTTACCATACTACCAGGAAAATTTGGTCAAAGATTGATGTAAGGCGATACTTATGTAGCTCTTACTCAGCTGGACCGGTCTTGTCTCAGATTAGTAGTCGGGGTAATCTCCGGACACTGCCTGACGGGCACACAGCTAAAAGGTTAGGATACCCCACCAACGATTTTTATTGATGTTGCAGGGACTAGGAGGACGAGGAGGAGGAGACCATCCAACACTATCTCTGCCATTGTGCCGCCCTGGCGAACACGCTCAACCAATTCTTCAAACAGTATTTTCTGGATTGTTTAGCCATTCTGTTACTGTCGAAAGCAGTTTGGTGTGACAATGAAGCCAAAAACTACTGTCAGACTGGTCATCTTTAAACTGGAGCCTAAGCGGCCGAGTGGCAACGCGCGTAATAACCAAATAAGCTCATCATAAAATGCTTGACGTTTTATCACTTCCTCTGTCTCGTCTTTCCTTCTATCTTCAGCACCCAACTTCAACACGTGACGCCCTGTCACAAATGAATACTCCATTCGGCTCGGCTCTAGCACCGCGTTATTGTGGAATGCTTTATACAAATTGTATTGGCATGCGGATTATTATCAGTTCGCCTATTCCTAAGTTCCTCTCCGTAAACAATTGTAGAACATACGTCGTATTGAAGAAGATTGTTCAATGTAAAATTTGGATAAAACTTTGCCCATTTTTGGTTTTAATTTTTGTATAGTTAGGATAAGTACTAATGCACAGGGGTTCACAAACTTTTACGATAATGGAACCAACAAGAAATACCTTTCAGGTTATCAAATTACTAAAAATCAAAGGCACTGCAATAGAAATATGAATAAAAACATACTTTATCTTTTAATGTCAGTTAATAAATTGCTTCACTGTTTTATTAATTATTGCTTTATAGTTCGATATTATGTCTGAAAACTGTATGCGCATTTCTGGGGTAGTATACAGTTTCGACCTGATTTTTTTTTGTTTTGTAAAAGTTTAAGCCGAAAACCTTGTGCCACAACGATACGTACGGAAGCATAGCCTTTTTAGCTACTTCATGGTATTCACTCCTAACACTAACCCAAACTCGTTCAGAGACACAGACTCTAATATGTGTTTCAATGCCGAAGAATTCTCAAGATCTACGAATGTTTCTTTAATGGATTTTCTACCCAACCGATATCACTACTAGCTACCACCCGAAAAATAATCTAATACATTTCACATTTCATTTGGTAATTCATCGCGTTTCTTGTAGAAAGTTCAGAAATTTTGTTTTCTGTTAAATGATGATAATTTGACTCTCGTCAAAAATACGGTTGTTGAAAGAGGTTGCGAAAGAGGTTTAAGAAGACCTATCTTGGCAGCCAGTTCGGGAACGCCCTATCTCAGAAAACTTTTCAAGAACGCCCTATTTCAGAATTTTATTGAAAAACACCCTACCTCAGAATAAATAATGCCGTATCTCAAACGAAAATGTATTGAAAATGTGCTGAGATAGGGCGTTTTTGAACTGAATTCTGAAAAAGGGCATTCTCGTAAAGTTTTCTGTGATAGGGCGCTTTCGAACTGGCTGCCGAGATAGGTCGATCTTCCACTCAGGTGTCGATATACTCGAATATAGATAATTGTTCTGTTATACATAGCATACAGCTGCGTGCTAAAAAAAACAACACAAATACATTTTTCATTAAACACAAAATATTAATTTGGTTACGTTGGTGGTAGTGCGTGCGTGCGTGTTTGGTGACTTTAGTATTCATTTGAAGGATTTAAAAGGCAATTTTGAAATTTCGTTAGCGCTTTGAAAATGTTTGCACTTACGCCAACAGGCAGGCGAAATAAACAAACAAGAGTCTCAAAGTGACAAAGCGATGGCAGAAAACTGGCGAAAAAAGGGCTGGTGCCGTTGCTGCTGCAATGCTGCATGAAAAGGTGGGTCAAGTGCAGAAAGCAGCCAAGCAAGCTGGTGAATGCTAAGAAGTCGCAAACGTGAAACACACATCTACATACATACTATATGTACATACGGACATGCAAAGGTTTACATGCACTCATATGTGAATTTTCGATTTTTGTATATAAGCACATACATACATACATACTTGTACGCCAAAAAAGCCCTTGCAAACAAACACACAACCATACGCGCAAATGAACCAGCTTCTCGACTTTATCGCCGAAAACGTACTACAAAACCAGTGACATTATTAGTAACATTAAATCATAAAATGTATCTGCGCGCAAACATATTGCTAATAGTGACCTAAAAAGCCAATGAAAAAAAAGAAATATTTGCACATATAAAAAGTTTTGTGAAAAATACGAGTAGCCAAGTACAGACATGCATTCATAAGTATGGTAATATCATAGCTCCGCGTACCAAGACTTTGTGCTTCACGTCTCCGCGTCTAGTGGCAGCCAATGATAAATTTATGTTGAGGCTGTGTGCCCAGTTTCTTTCATAAATTATCAACACGCCTGCGGCAGGACATGTTCATATTGTACAATATGAGCGCGAATCCATGCTCCTACATTATAATGTACGTATGTACATACAAGCTTACCAAAGCCAAGCATTAACTACATCCACACAGTCGGTACATACAGTATCGGTCATATCAATAGCACCCCTATTTCAAAGTGATATTGTTTGTCACTTAAGTTTATTTTTTTTTTTAAGATTTTTCAATCAAAATGCAGTTCAATCTCTAACAAGACCCACATAAACCCAGCTTTAAAACTTTGGAGAAAAATAAAAAAATGCAGCCAATTTCCATCTAAAGTTCAAACATTTTTCTCAGATGTTTTACAGTTTTTCTGAGTATACAGTATTATAAGCCTTTTAATGTGCAAGTTTCCAGTGACTAAAAATTACCGTTGATTTTTAAAATTTTTTTTTTGCTGAAGGAGTTGCGGCTTTCTTTCATATAAAAATAAATTCTTTATATGGAAGGAAATGCGACAAAAAAAAAATCGCACTAAAATTGAGTAGGCTATAAAACTGCATACTCAAGAAAATTCTAACACTTCTAAGAAAAATCTTTAAAATTAAAAAAAAAAATTTATGAATTTTTTTGGTTTCTACAAAGTTTTAAACATGATTTATATTGGGTTTTTTATAGACTGTATTTTTATTAAAAATTTCCAAAAATAAATAAATAAACATAAGTGGCAAACAATTTCACTTTGAAATGCGGGTGCTATTAATATGACCGATACTGTATGTATTTATGTACATATGTAAGTTTATTGTACAAACAATTGCGCCTGCATGTACGCGAATGCGAAATTTATGCCCCAACATACCGCGCTCAAGCATACAAACATGCATATGTATGTAGTACCCTGTAGTGAAAGCTGCTCGTTCCGAAGAAGCTTACTACTATGTACTCCGCTTTTTAGCTTAACTAGTTCGTCTTTAAGATAAGAATATCCTACGAAATGTGAATTGACAGCTTATGCATCAACATCTGGCAGTTGCTATACTAGTCAGCATTTGTATTAGCTCAAAGCAGTTGTCAGGTAAAGAAAAAATCGTATCTTTCCAATGTAGAAATGATTCGACGAAGGCTGTTCGAAATTGTCGAACTGGTCCATCTTCGCATCAGCACTTACTAGTTAACGAGCTAGTCAACCAATTGGATACCATATCTACTGCAGCGAATATGTACGGCCATGTGTGAGTGTGTGTGTGTTTGTGGCAAAGCAGCCATGGCCTCTGCATATTCAACATAAACTTTGATGTCGCTTCTACTTTTGCTTTTGCTAGCTTTGCCGCATTGTTGTTGCCACATTTGCTGTAGCATCATCGTAACAATAGTTGTTAATCCCCCCTCAGCGAGCGAACGCGAAGGCTCTTCAAACCGTTGGATCTAACTTTGCATTGACATAACTCTATTCTTCTTCGTTGTATGCTTGTGTGTGTGTATGTATGCACTTGTAACAATACTGTGTATGCTTTTGTATTGGAGTACATTATGCCCAAGCCAATCTACGGGTTAACATGTGTAGTTCCCATTGTATTTAGGGGTGATTCCATAGCTGAGCTTTAATATGTTCTTTTGAAGTGAAGCTTGTTTAGTTGCGGCACTGAATTAAAAAAAAAAGTTGTGGGTCGATCCCATGCGCGACTGAAGTGAGATTTCTTCTTCCTATATTGCGCATATTACTTACATATATTACAAGTGGGCTCGCACGCCAAAATTGAGTTTAAAATTTTAAACAGGTGGCAACTCCCTTCAAAATATCTTCAAACTAAAACCTTCTTAAAGCTCCCTTGATTGACACCCATATTTTAAAACGTATTTTATTTTTCGATTAACTGCAATTCAAGTCGAATTTTATTTTTTAAACATGTGGCAACCCTTCTGAATATCGTTGGGAAATAAATCCCTTCAAACTCATTTCGATTGATACCTATCTTTTAATAATTAATTCAAATGGTTAAATAATTTAAATTTTACTTTTTAAATAGGTGGCCACCCTCTTAAAACTTCTCAAAAATATTCGAAATATTCAGGCTAAAGATGTCTTAACACTCTTTCGTTTTACATCCATATTTAAAAATCTCATATAACTTTTGTATAAATCAATTTGTGTACACGTTCAAAATCAGGCTCATTTGAAAGACCTTCCGCTGTAACCGGGGTATTTTTATTTATTTCAAGTATCGTTCTGTTATGAAAGATGAAGGTTTATAAGGAAGGAGCTTGGGAAAATTTCTCGAATACAGATATCTTCTGCAAATAAATCCGTTATACGTAAATCAAATGCTACCTTAAGATTTATACATAGACATACCGGTCAAATTTAGTGGTTGTATAGCTCAAAAACCGTAAAACTTGAAAAACCGCGAATTTCCAAACCGTTTGCCGATTTCTGAAACGCCGCCGGTAGTCGGAAAATGGACTTTAAAAAACCGCATGGCGAAAACTTGCTTAGAAGAATTTCCGGCACTGCTCAAAAATGCATATGAGCAAATCTCACGATTTGTTTTTTTAGTGTGACTTCCTTCCCTCGCCAGAAAAAAAAACGGTAAAGCATTTTTCCTTCATAGGTATACATGATTCAATCAATGCACAGTGGGCCAGAGGAAAGATAAAGTGGCCAAACTAGTTGTTTGACTATTTTAACGTGAACAAATCAAAAAAAAATATGTTTATGATATAGCTTTTTATCTAAAGTATCAAAATCCGTGGTACATCGAAAAGTTCCGGGTGTCCAAAAATTATGAAAAATCCGAGAAGGCACATATTTTGAATTTTTGAAGTTTTAACAGCCTTAAACGTATTAACAACTCAACGGATTTATTCTAATTTCTCCCATTCTACTTGGTATTTTCTGTAGAAAGTTTCTGGAAAAAAAATTAAAAAGCAGGGTTGCCAGATATATGAAAATTTTTAATTATTCGAAAGCTCCACAACACACTTCGATTTCTATAGACAAACAAAACCGTTTGAAGAGATTAAGTTTACTAAAAAAGTTCGTGCTTATTTAATATCACAATATGGGTATCAAACGGAAAGTGTTTCAACAAGATGTAACATGTTTTTGAGTAGGGTTGCCTGTCTATTAATTAGGGCTATAATTTTAATTATTTTATTTATGTTATGTATTTAAAGAAATAAATATACGAATTAAATTGAACAATTTAAAGTGGTGCGTTTTGTGTTAAATTGTTTTAGAAAATGCATTCATGCGCCTATGAATGGATTTTAAAAATTCTTTTAAGTCCAACGAACGGTGAAGATCTTGTAATTTATAAAAAATGTGTAATAATACTAGTGTGTCACCAAATGAGAAAAAAAATCATCATTCATGATTTGGGAAACTAAAATTATATTTTTTAAATTTTTATTTGCACCATCGAAATTCATTCTAAAATTATTATACATACACATGAAGAAAGTAATATGTATGCGCATAAGGATACTATGTAAAAATAATATGGCTTTTTATTTAAGGCGTGCGAGTAAACTTGTTAGATGACTTTTAATGGTGCTACGGGGCGTATACGTTACATACGCAACTACGGGTATATCCGCATGAGTAGTTATTATACCCGAGCGCACTTGTGCACAAGGGTATTATAACTTTGTTCACATAACGGTTGTTTGTAACAGGCAAAACGAATCGAGATAGATATAGACAAATGTATACATAAATGATCAGAATGAAAAGAGAAATCGATTAAGCGGTGACTGTCTGTCCGTCCGTC
>NW_016161731.1:0-26735 GCF_001687245.7 Rhagoletis zephyria | reverse complement strand
CATCGTCTGTGCACACGATAACTCGAGTAAAAATTGAGATATCCTAACGAAACTTGGTACGTGCACTTCTTTCGGGCGTAGGACGGATGGTATTGAAAATGGGCAAAATCGGACAATAACCACGCCTACCTCCCATATAACGGTAATTTGGAGAAATACGAAATCTTCGTTAAATCAATAAATATTAAAGCTAATTTATTCAAAATTGATGCTTGCAACAATTCTTTACCAAGAAATACGTTTATGGTAAAATTTTGGAAAATGGGCGTGGCACCGCCCACTTATGATCACATATATGTATCTCGGTAACCGTTCTACAGCATGGCTAAGTAGCCAAAAGCAGCCAACAGCCAGCCGTTGCAGTCATCAGATGAAAACGTGTTTCTTTTTATAGCCCAAAATGCAGAAACGTTTCCACTTCCTTGAAGTGCCATCGCATATTCCGCATTCGCCTACACATACATACACAATTTTACATGCATATGTATTACATACATAGGTATTGGCAATGTAGTGGTATTCTTGTTATTTTTCTCTTGTCCTTCGCTTCGTTTTCCTCGCATTGCTTTTTTGTGGTGAAAAGCTACCCGCTATGGCGCATGCGTTCCATTAAGTGCACCTGCTCGCTTGAATTGGCGCTCCTGCGAACACATCTGCTTGGGCTCTCTAAAGGACAAACCCGCACAGCCGAACACACACACTCGCTCAATTACTCTCCGGGTCTTACGGGACATTCTTTCTTCCTCTCACATTGCACCTCAAAAATCTATGCTGCGATGTTTTTTGTTTGTTTATTTTTAATTTCTGTCGATTTCTTTGCACAACACAAAGTTCGTCTGGCTGGTAGCACTGACTACTGGTGACTGGTGGCTGATGATGGGTGCTTGAGTGCTGGTTAGTTGTTAGTTGTTGGTGGGTTGGCTGGGTGGTTTGGGTAAATTTTCGTTGCGGAAGACGCTAAATATAAAACTTACCATGCTATTAAAGTCGCACGGCTATGAAATGTGCACAAACAGACAAACATGCATGTATGTATGTGTCTATTGAGTTGTGTGCCACACTATTAGAGAATAATAAATTCATATTTAGAATTAGTTTACATACTTCCCAGAAATTCCTAGAACTTGGGCCTTAACACCTATTTTATATATTTACAATAGATGAATAGGAAATTTAATTAAATTATAATATAAACATAATTAATTTGGGTGAAGGTGAATATCGTCGGTGATATTGCAAAACGTTCTATGTCAGTTATTACTTCTGGCGCTTAATTGAACTGTTATCTGTACCTGATCGCTGCTGGCAATCGTTCATCTTCATGAACCAAAAGTAGACAGTTTTGTCATTCCTTTATTAGGGTGTAACCATATGAGTGTCAAGGGTACTAATGGATATAGACCGTTTTGGAGTATCACCGACGATATTCATAAACGCACTGTATCAATTAACAGAAATGCCACAGCGCAGGTTGCGATCAGGCTCCTCTAGAATTATTGAAGTGTGGATCTCGTCCTGGGTATATTTTCTGAAATGGTTTAAAGCGTCCTTTTCTCTGCATATATTCCCTCAAGAAGTGTTTCTATGGAGTGAGGTCACTGAAGGTAAAAAGCAGTGAACTGTTTGACGGATAGGGCAAAATTTTATGGAAGGGTCTGCTCTTCATTAACGTCAAGGTAATAAATTCGAATGGTTTGTTTGTTACGCTTTCACGCTTTAACTACTCAATTGATCATGATGAAATTTCGAACACTAGTGTCATTTACCACAACATAAAAGATAGGATAGCTCTTATCTCGATTAGACAAAGGGGCGTGGCACTTCCCATATAAACAGCATTTTTCGTACTGCATAGCTGTGGAAGCATTTGTGGTAGAGAACTGGAACTTGGTATGGAGATACACGAAATCCATTCTATACTCATGGAAGATATGTGGGTTCTTGGAAAAGGGCCCGTGGCACCTGCTATGTAGACTGAATTGTTTATACTACCACCTGTTAAATAATTAACTTCAATTAAAAGTATTTGATAAGTTAAATGAATCATTACAATATGGATGTCGCTCGAGTCGTTGTATCCCAGAAATGGTGATTCAGGGAACAAAAAAATTCTTAGGGTTTTTAGAGATACTTGCTTGACCTGCACTTTTGTCTAACCTATTTTTGTGATAAACCTTACCGTTTAGCTGAGAAATGGTAAATACGAATTTATGTGACTTTTGACCTCGAATAATTTTTTACAGATCGGAGATCGATGAGGACTTTTCACATTTCATTTACAGTGCTGTTCGTAACATTATTACCAATTTTCAGCTTTATGCGAATTATTGCAACCTTGAAAATCTAACTTGACCGGGCGCATAGGAAATAATTTTTTAAATATATGGTTTAAATAGAGTAGAAATTAAAAAAATACTAGTTGCACGGATTATAATATACTTCAATTAGGCTGATAAATAATGGAAAAAACTGTGATACTACTTGGAAAAATAAAAATAAATTATTAAAAAAATCCTGTTTCCTCCCTAACGGTGCGTTCGAGATCGGCGAGGGAGTGTTTGACTTCCCTATCGACCGCGTCTGACTATTTTGCATTAAGCTTATTTGGTTTCGAGGTCACAGCGAAATAACTGGCAACTGCACGGGTGATGAGCTCGCAAGACAGGGAGTCCTTGAGGAATTACTTCCGAATAGCGAGGGTCTGGGGGCTCCAATCACCTCGTGTGGTCTGCTTCTGGACAGATGGGAGTTTAGTCAGCTCAGTTGGGCTTGAACCCAGGCCCTGCGGAATGGTGGTGCGCACTGCTAACCACTACCCCACAGCAGTCGCCAATCCATAATGTTGCTTACTTAATCACATATTTATTTGTCTCTGCAACTGTCATTGTCTTTCAACATAAAGTAGCCATTACAAGCAATTAACTCATAAATATAATGTTAAAGTGTAATGCACTAAACAAGAAACATCTCATCAGAGACAAAAGTCAACACGTCTGCCTTGCTGTTTCTGTACCAGCGTCCAAGTATAGCTGCGTGTATGTCTGTACTCCGTCATGTCCCAGCGGATTGGCACTTAATTGTTTAGCACTGTTAGGACCTCATTACTTCCATGCAAATACATAATTTATGCACTTACACATCTATGTACATACGTACATATTTATGTACTAGAGTATATGTATATGTAAATGTATACATATACACGTCCGTATGAATGTAAGCAGAGCACGTTTTTACAGTGAAAACCCTTCGTGAGAGTGCGCTTGTGCTTTTATCTGAGCGCAAGTGATAAGAAATTTATTGGGAACATTGACTAGTTTAGGTAGGTGGATCCTTAGATACTTAGGTATTTACAAATGTTCAGGTTAAAAATGCATGCATACATGTCTATTTATATACATATACTATATGTATATGGAAAGGAAAATATACACATTTGCATTTCTGGTTGGTAGAGTAATGCCTTCAGCTGTCAGCCATTGTACATTTCGTTTTACTGCTAACAGTGGCCTTTTGAGACATGTGGACTCCTTAATGAGCTCCATCATTTTCGGAATTTAATTTATGACAATGCGTATTTATGTTACATGATTATGTAGGACAGTGAAAGCTGAAAACAGTGGACAGTGAAAGCTGAAAACAATCGTCAATGTAGGCACGTTGAAATGACAAAAAAAAATATGCAGAGACACGTAAACTTAATTTTGAGTCGTAGATTACGGATCTGTATACCGTTCAGGTCATTTATATTTTAAGTTTGCATTGGGAATAAAAAAAAAACTAAACTTTAACAAGGAAAATGTAGCTCATACGCCACGTAGGACTATGTATAAATATGGACTTGTACATGGCGTATGAGTAACATTCTTTCCTGCTCATATTTGATCCAAAAAAATCATTTTGCATTTTCCTTTCACCATTCACAATTTTTTTATTTACTCATCGCTTTTCTTCGTTAGTAGCTTGATATTTTTCTAAAATTATATTATTTTTTTAATTTTTTCCCTGTTAAATTTAAATTTTTTTCATAAAAATGAAAATACATATCGTGAGAAAATAACCGGATATAGAAAAACAGAATACAGATTCGTAAGTTAAGTTTACGTTTTTTTGTGTGATTCAAAAACTTGAAATTTTCCTACAGTGTAATTCGATAGAGCCTCATACCGCTTGCGCTCACCTCCATATATGAGCATATATATATAAACATTATTTATTGCTACTACAATTTTGTTAGCATAAAACTACTTAAATTATAATTTCAACTTTCAAAGTTGTGCGTTTACACCAATAATTTTATCCAAAGAAATAAATAATAAGAAATGTTTTTGCCGCCTCATTGAGTTGCCATTAAAAGTCAGTGCCTACATTAATACATTTGTCACAATGTTAACGTGTCGCGTACGTTAACAAACATATGTACAAATGCACATACATAAATACTAATGCTCGTATTTACATGATGAGTGCATGCATGTGCGTGTGTATGTACATGTGTATGTCCATACGCACTTAAGGTCACCAATATTAATCACAGTGTGTAGAAGGCGGGGACAGCTGGTGTGTACACGGTAGAAGGTGTTAGGGTGGGCATACAATTTTTTGTATGTATGTATTTGTGTTTAGTCTGTTATTTATATGCTAATGATTTGTTTATTGTTTGTTGTCATCAAATATTCAGCCGTTGGCATTGAAACGCGCAAACAAAATAAGTAAAACAGATTTTATGCCACTACAGTGTGTGCTGTTACTTTTGGTCAGACTAAATAAGCAAATAAAAAATTGTATGTTAGTAGGTAATTGCGTTCCGAATAAAAGCCCTTTAGTTAACTTTCATTCCTAAATACTTATCAGAGGTCGGAAACTAAAAATCACTCATACGTAATGGCAAACACAAAAATTTATACTTTAATAGGCTAACATAAATTTAATAGCTAACATAAATTTTGTGCGCCTTCCTGTGACGGTTCTGCTAAACCAATTTCAAAACAGCAACTCCATTGTAAAAATATATTTCTTTTCATGGCGAGAATCTTTATGGCCTTTAAAATTTACTACTCCGTATCAAAATTTCCGTTCTTATGTATAGTTGTTCAACTTAAATTGTATTTGATTGGCTTACGGTGTAATATTTTCGCATTTTCTTGTGCTTCGTTTTTGTTTTTTTTTTTGTTGAACACGATAACGAATACGAAGCTGAATACGAAGACAAATCCAAAAACAAAAAAGAAAGCAAATACAAAGAGCAACCGAATACAATAACGAAGACAAATACGAAGACTTAGACGAACACGCAAGGACTAGCAGGAAGAAGAATGCGAAGCGAATAATGAGATGAAAACTACGCACTACACGAATGCGAATACGAAAATGAATTTGAAGAAGTAGAGGAATACGAAGACGAATATGAAGGAGTATATCAAGATGATTTCAAATATGCCGAGGAAGACAAACACAAAAACAAAGACGAATATGAAGATGATTGCGTAAACGAATATAAAGACAGCACTGAAATGAATTTCGAAGACGAATATGGAGATGAATACGAAGGCGACGACAAAGATACATAGGAAGAAAAATACGAAGACGAATACACAGCCTAATATGAAGGCGAATATGCATATGATCCTAAGACGAACGCGAAGCCAACGACAAAAGCGAATTTGAAGGGGAATGCTAAGACGAATACATAAATATATGTAATATCGATACGGTGGCAGCACGACGCTATAAAGCAGCGCATATTACGTATCAAATTTACAAAAGTACAAGCACTCAGCAAAGATGCATTTCATTAAAATTTTAAGAGCATGAGCAATTTTTGACAGTTAGATAATGTCTTTATTTAGATTTGGCTGCAACAGTCAGTCGGATATTTTACATAGTTAATTATTTGTACTTAATACAATTACAATCTGCTTACTTAATCCTTACTAATATACTGATTACTAATTTACTAATAATATTATAAATCCGAAAGGGTGAGTTTGTTTGTTTATTACGCTTTCACGCTTTAACTACTCAACCGATCATCATGCAATTATGTGCTCTGATGTCATTTAGCACAACTTAAAATATAGGATAGATTTAATCGTGATTGTAAAAGGGGGCGTGGCACCTTCCATACAAACGGAATTTTTCGTATTGTATATCGCAGGAATTATTTGTGATAGAGTACTGGAACTTGGTATGGAGATATGTATGTATGTACATATATAAATCAATTCCACACTAATGGAGGAGGCTTGATCAAGTTGTAGTTTGAAAATATTTTGAAGAGTGTTGCGACCTGTTTGAAAAGTCAAATTTAAATTAATTATTCGCAAGCTATCTGAAAAATGAAAATATGGATTTGAAACGAAAGATTGTTAAGAAACCTTCAGATTGAATATTTAGAATATTATTGAGGTGTTTTACAAGCGTTGCCACCTGTTTTAAAAGTCGAATTTTAACTAATTATACTAAAATTAAAGTGTCAAACGTAAGATTGTTTAGAAATGTTCAGCTTGAACATGTAGAATCTTCGGAAGTATTTAAAGAGGGTTGCCACCTGTTTTAGAACTAAATTCAATTACAAATATATTATAAGTTAAATGAGTTATTCCAATATAGGTATTAGTCGAAAGTTTTGAAAAGGCTTTATTTCTAAGCTACATAAATATAGCAGTGTTTCCACATATTTGAAAATTGAAATTCAGCTTGAATTATAGGAATTTGGTCATATGAATGCATTTGCATGTATTACAATATGAGTGTCAGAAGAAAAAGGTTTAAAAACGATGCTAACTGTTCAGAAAATTAAATTCAAACTATTCAATAGTGGCTTCATTTCTAAACTACATGTAAGGGGGTTTTACCCTTTTTTGATCTACATATATATATTTGAACTCAGGGTATAAGTTAATTGAAAAAATATCACAGGAGTGAGGTTTAGTTTCAAAATGTTTTGAATACGAAAATCTCCTCTTTTTGAGATGGTTTATGAATGTTGAGATTTATTGAAATTAATTACACCTAATGTAGCACAGGATAAATTTCATGCACTCAGCGAAGCGGGTGATAACCATCTAGTATAGATATAAGTCACTTTCAAATACCGTCTTTACTTGTGACCAAAACGAAGACGGTTATTCTGGTATTTTTCCCCCATTCGTCTTCGCAGTCACCCTGTCGACAATAAAAACGTAAATATGTATTTACGGATATCCATAAAAGTTGAATTAACTGAATATAAACACAAATATATGTCTATTTGTTTCTACATAGACTACTTACTAGTATTTAGTATGTATGAATCTAATGGAGAAATGATTATGTCCACGTTTACGACCCGACGTCTATTAGTTTATTTTTTACATATAAATTTATACAAATGCTCATATGTATGTCCTTATGTGTTTATGCTACCTCGAAAAGTACATAAGTGAATAAGTATGCAAGTACATTAGAACGTACCAGAAAAAAATAGTTCGCCGTACGCACCTGACTCTAAAGTATTTTTGCAAAGCAATTTCGAAAAGAATTTTTTTTTTTTTGGTGGAACGTAGGGGTCGCTGGTTTATATTTTTCGTTATATCTTTGGAATTTACAGTCGGATTTTAAAGCATAATATAACGCTGTTTTTGTCTGAAAGAGAGCATATTTTTGGTTTCGAAGCGCATTGAACTCGAGTACACCACGAAACTCAGTTCTTATCACCCTAACTTACCACCCTAATGTCAGTAAATTAGAGCTATCCAAAAATCACTAAAGTTTTGCTAAGGACTTATGTTGATTATTCCAGTAAAACTATTAAAAAAAAATTATTACTGAATGTAGGTGTCATTGAAAAATGTTAAATGGCGAACCCTAGGTTGGACCAAAATAAAAAATTATTTTCGAAATTGCCTTGCAAAAATGCTTTGAACTCAGGTGTGTTTGGCAATTTTTTTTGTTTGCTTGTAAGGCGGTACAGTCTAATGTACATACAAATGTATGTATGCAATGACAGCACATTAGTATGCGTGTGGAAATGTTTATGCAGATACAAGTTAACTGGAACAAGGTCAACGGGTTCCACACGACACAGCACAGCCACGAACTCTAAGCACACACTACCATACATAAACATTTACACATGTACACACATATAGGGTGCACCTGCTAGTAGTATTTCCGCCCCTTGCTGCACTTGCACTCCTACTTATGTATGTCGCATATAGTGCGCGTATTTCTCCGCACCGTTTCGGCGAAAGTGGCTAAGCGCAACGACTCGCGCGTTAAACTTGTCCAGCAGCGGCGGTGGTGCAACTCATACATACATACATACATATGTACACTCGTACACTGGCTTCAATGCTGCCACTGAGACTTGCATTGATGGGCGCTGTTGCATGCCAGGGGGTTCAGGGGCGTGGCAATGGCAAGAGTCACTTGCCGCTGTGGGCTTTAGCGCACTTATGCGCTACATATGTGCGTGTGTGTGTGCGTGTGCGCCCATTGTGCTGTTGGCATTATTTACGTATGTATGTATGTATTTGTCGGCGGTTATTCCGCTTGGGTGCTGCGACTTTGCTGGGTAATTCTCTCGCCCTTTTTCGTTTCGTTTTTAATTTACCATTTTACTATTTTACTGTTTTGCGATTTTATTTATTTCTTTTATGCATTTTGCGAACGAATTAATCCAAATAAAATCCAGCGATTACGACCCTTCTCTCGCACACTTATAAATGCGCCGTTTATACAATATTACTGCGTTGTTGTTGTTTTTTTTTGTTTTAGTTTTTTTTTGTTCTGGGTAATTTTCGCTTATGTTTCGCTTGTGTTTATTTATTTGCCACTTCTCTTATTTATGGACCTCCTTTCGCTTTGCGCCACTTGCTACTTGCTTTTGAAATGCGCATAGTTTTGTTCACTTTTCATTTCGTTTTCAATTTCAAGCGTTTAAAGCAGCGCAAAGTAGCTGCCGTGAAAAGTTCCCGTGTCTCTAACATCGTCATTGTCAACTGTTTGATTGTCGCGCGTGTCAATCGGTTGCCCGTAGTCAGCAGTCAGACAGGCAGGCAGGCAGGCGGTCGGTCTGTCGGTCGGTCGGTCGGTCCGTCGGCCTATTCGCCCCCAGGCGTCCCGCTGCGCCTGTTGCCGCCGCGTTAACTCGTTCACGTTTGCTCGTTTGTAAGTATCTAAGCCCTGCACCACTGTGCATACTGGCAAGCGTTTAAAATCTTTCATGTAAGCCGCTGCGCTTCCATTCACGTGTGTCGCGTGTCAGAGTTACAGCGGCGTGGCATGTGTTGTGTCGTCGGTGCTTGTGCATGTGTGGGTAATGTGGTGTGCGCCCGTAAAATGCCACTGCTTGCTGCTTATTTTTCCAACGCCTATTGCGAGTGCAAGTAAATTATAATGTTGGAATTTCACTTTCATTTCATTTCTGGCGTTGAATGCAAAACATTTCGGCTGGCTTTTCCTTGTAATTTACTTCTTCGTTTCGTTGCTTTTGCATTTGTGCACTCATTTGCGCGCCGCAATAGCAAATTGCCAAAATGTTTGTAAGCGTGCCGCAGTACAAATTAAAAAAAAACACGTGCCTGCTCCTGAGTGTATTATTAACTGGCCATTAAGTGGATAATTAAAGGGTTCGCCGAATTAAAAGCGCTGTGGATATACACAAAAATATTTTACACTAAAAAGACTAAACTTGTTGTATGGAAGTGATTGCGTGTGCGAATTCTCCAACAAAAGCTTCCCGGAAAAAGGAAATAAATGAAATTAGTTGATTCCGAATTTGTGCCGCACATAGATTTTCGCACCTGTTCAAGCCGCGTTGCCTACCGCTGCTTTCAACATACTGGAGAGCTCGCCATTTTGTCTTTTGTGCTAGTATCCTTTTCTCTCGCTGGACTAGGTCCATGTCGTTGTAAAGTTCATACAGCTCATCGTTCCATCGTCTGCGGTACTCACCGTCGCCAACGCGTTAAAGCTCGTAAATCTCTTGCGCGGTTTTCGTTCGTCGAGACGTTCGAGGACTTAATTTCTAAATTTTCTATTGTCAAGAGCGAGGTGGCTGCTAAGGCGCGAATGCGCTGACTGTTTTTTTGATGACAGGAGCAACTTTGTCTTCTTCTCGTTCACCGCCAGACCCAATCGCTTTGCTTACGCCAGCAATTGCACGCTCTTTAGTAAGTGGTTCCTGAGCTATTCGGTTCTGCAAGTTTCATAAATGCAAATTCATTTATTTTTCCACTCATATCACTGCACTATGGTCTGACGACCACTATTTGCTGGCCCAAAAGTAACCAAATTGATGTGAAACTTGGTGTTTCAGAGTTTTTAAGGTCGCTGATTTCTTTTTCACCAACAACTTTAATATAAGGGAAGGGGGGGGAGGGGTCTTGAGGCCGCACAAAAAACTTACACACATAAAAGGGGAGTTTTCAAAGGCGCGGATTTGAAATCTTATATCAGATTTTTGAAATTAAAAATGCTGGATCAAAGAAATGCCGGAGCTAAATAATTTTAGTTTTAAATTGCAGACACTATTTTTTTCTAGTCATAGATGTGTTCGTATTTGTATTTTATATTTATTAGGCTAGGTATAAAGTTAAAAGAAAATAACGTAACTTACAAGTTTGAACAAAAATTCAAAATTATATTTTTCGCCTATGTACTTGCCTATCATTCTTGCACTTTCCTTTAACTTTCCTTTAAGTAGGTGTTATATTCTTCGAGGAACACCCTTTTAATAATATTTTGCAGGCAAAAAAAGTTTAAAAGAGCGGTTTTTTTGCATCTCTGTTGACTGCTTCTTTTCAAACATCGACAAGCCCAGCAAAACACACGTAGAAGTTGTATAAGAAAAAGGCCCATCATTCAAAAATTGCAAGAAAGCCCACAATTGTTCTCAGTCCACAAACTCTAAAATAAACCGTTTCATTGCCCAAAAAGTTTCAAGACTACCAAATGAAACCATTCATATGAAATGTGCAATAATTTTTTGTATGAAATGGGCCCCATCAAATAATGTTACTCATACGCCATACCGTAAATGGCCGTACTCGTACATGGCGTATGAGTAACATTTTCCAGGTTAAAATTTGAATTTTGAATTGAAATTTTTCATTCGAAATGCAAACTTAAAATGAAAATATCTTGGGGAAATGACCTGATCCAAATTAATTTTACGTGTCTCGGTGTTTTTTGTGTCATTTTAGCGCCCCTACAGTGTATGTGCTATGATTGTTACTAAAAGTTCTGTAGTTTGACATTCTAATGCGGAATTTCACTTTGTAGAATTTATCAGTGTCAAATCATGGAGAAAAAACTGTTTAAGCAAATCAATACAAAGCAAGTGTTTCAGTTCGTTTCTTTTTAAACATTTCATCACGTTCCCTTTACTTCACTTCACTTTTTGTCCCATCGCCTTTTTTTATCAAAAGTTTTTTGAATTTGAATTCTTAACCATTCCATCTTAAAATAGTAAAAATGCAGGGCTACTGGGATTTTTCATTAAAACACAATCATCACTTTTTGGCGAAAAGTTCGATTTGCTTAAGTTTGCCTTAAATAAAATGCACCATTTTTCCAAGCAAAATGTTAAGAGAACGTGAACTAAGCACACAAAAAAGCTTATTAATATTTCAACAACGTTGATTAACTCTTCCAAGGTTTTTGAGACCAAGGTCTGTTGTGTGGGGTATATACAGGTTTCGGATCAAAAAAGGTTGTAGATTTGGGAGCACTTTTTTATAACACGAAGAGAAACTGTCTCTACGATGGCATGGCTATATTTGGAATCACTGCTATGTAAATCGACGTTGAGCAAAACCTTTAGCTACTCAGTCTCGTGCAACTCCTTCAATTTGGTGCTAAAAAGCGTAATTCGAAAGAAAATAACAAAGTACCTACTGGCTGCACACAAAGAATCTTCGAGTACTGGGATACATGCCGCGGTTGGCAACTTGAACTTTGAAGTAGTGAAGGACTTAATCCACCTAGGGTCCAGCATTAACACCAACAATAATGTCATTCTGGAGATCCAGTGAAGAATATCTAACTCTTGCCAATGGGTGCTACTTTGGGTTGCGTAAGCAATTGAAAAGCAGAGCCTTTTCTCGACGAACATTACCATAAACCACTCTGTACAAGTCTTTTGTCATGAGGTGCACCAATCTTCCACTTTTGCGGGCTATGTCCCTGTTCGGGTGGGCGATGAGTACAGAAGAAGATAGACTAACAAGCTCGTATAGCGAGCTTTTTAATGGCATAGACATAGTCAAACCAAAGATATGGATGATGATGCTTAGGTGAAGATATTTCTTTTATTAAGTACCCATGGGTGCCCCACGAAAGCTCTGGTAAACCTTAACAAATTCAGATTCAATTGGTAAAATGCTTTTGTCTCGACCCAAAAACGATAAACGGTTAAAGTTTCAAATGAGAAAAATAATTTTGACGGGGTTTCTGCTCATGGAGGGACCGATGACGAGCTATTGGAATCAAATTATCTTCACAAAATCTAGAATTTCATGTCCTTTGGAACAAATTTCTTTCGTATATAAATAAAGGTGTTAAAGTGGCCCAAAAACTTATAGACTCTTATATTCAGCAACATAGAAATACAAAAGATTTTTTAATAGCTTTCGACTCTCGCTTGGCAATCGTAAATCTGTGAGTGCATTTTTGCATTTCATTAATGTAATAAATTTAACATGTGAAAAAGGCACTTTTTAAATACACATCTTGAAATAAATGACAAAACACTAATATTTTCTGAGGGAAGCACATATGTAGACCTTTTTAATGCCTTTAGAGCGGTGTATCATTTACAGATATCCGACATCAAATAAAAACTTAATTACATATTTACTTATTACCTGTAGAATCTTACATGAATGCTAGTGGTAAGCTGTTGTTTAATGAAAATGGGTTAAAATTTCTCTTGAAGATGTACGAGATAGGGTGTCGTTTTCCGAAAAAAATTAGAAGATGTATGTTTGACATGATAGGATAATTTTTTCTGGGGTAAGTATTTATTCCACTTTACAACGGTGTATAATTCATAGAAATCGCACATCAAATAACAAAGTTAGAAAAAAACACGATTTAGTCGTATTTACAGGGTGTCGAAAAAAATGTTTACTTTCCTGAAATACCCTTCTAGTGAGTGTTCAGAATAGTTGAAACAAATTGAACTTTTTTTCAGATACGGTCTACTGAACATAAATATTACTCATACGCCATGTAGCACCACACAATGCTCATTTAATTTCTTTGAAAATTCAGCTTTGTAAAAAACTCGATAGATTACTCATTAAAAACCAAATCGAATTTGTAAGCAACTACTAATGCATTAATTTACGGTCACTAGATAAAGCAGCAACTAAGGAATATAAATTTATATTAAGTTTTTTAATTAGTCTGAGTGAGGAAACTAAAATGTAAGATAGTACCTTCTTTTATTAAGGCAACTAGTATATACAAATTGAGTTTAAATATGTTATTTAAAAATTACCATATGCGCTCAAAAAACGGCTTCTTTCTCTACGTCAACACCCCCAAACTGGCTTTTTTTTACTTCAAAACAGGTCTGTGAAAGTCACTTCATTATATTTTTCGTCCAGAAATCATGCAATTTAGGTTTTACCAGAAAATTTTCAAATATTATCGTCTGAAATGGCAATGGTGTATAGGATTTTTTTCCTTCCACGACACTTAGCGGTTAATTTTGTTCTGAATGAAACAAGTTTCTTTACTTTGAAGGGAAAACCGGTCAAAATGCTTCCAGCCGTCTCGGAAATTAGGCCGCACAAACAGGTACACAGATATGTAGATGGCAGGTAAATTAGTAGAAGCTTTTTTGAGTCTTAGTAGCCACACGCGAATAATAAAAATCTCAAATATTGACTTCATTCTATTCTTGATTGATTATTTTAATTGTAACTCTATATGTAGCTGTATCCATTTACATAGGCATGGTCATAAAAAAGTCCGTGTGAAATACAACTTTGTGTAAAATTTTAGCTCGATGACATTCGCTTTAATGAGACCCATAAAAAGTTCGCAGCACTCAGCCAATTCAATTTGAGGCAATTACTCCCATTTATGATAGCATAATTTCAAGGGAGTGTATGTCCAGTAGCTGTCACGCGAACGTCCACAATGAAAACTTAAATACTCATTGTCAACTGCGTCAAAAGCTTGCAGCACAAGCAGCACAAAGAGGAATCAAAAGGTTGCTTGCTTGTCTGTCACAGACGTCAAAGTGTGTCATTATTTTGCTCATCATATACCCATTCTGTTGAATGTTTACATACATTTAAGTACATATGTATGTATATGCATATGTATACTTGTATGTGTGCCATATCATCAAGGGTATTTGCGCCTACTTACATACATACAAAAATAGTATATAGGAAACATCCAACACCTGTCACAAAGTGGCCGACCGCCTGAAAGCATTTTAGGCAACATTATCTCCAGTGGCCTCATTTAGGTCGAACACACATGAGAGTGAACATAGCCCCAAACATATGTATGTATGTAGGTACTGTGCAACTATATCATTTGCAGCAAGCAACTTTTTTGCTTTCATTGCACCTATGTATGTATGTATGTACCTGTATTCACATGCATGTTTTCTTTATGCGCAAATTTCAACTCTACTGACACCTCACTGGGGATGTGTTGTGCACTAATTACAGCCAGCATGAAAGCCACCCATCCCAAATAACAAAAACAAACAAACAGCAAACTCTACTCGTACATCCTTCAATTCGCCGGCCATCGAGCCATCCAACCATTGAAACTAAAAGAACAAACAAACAAAAGAAAAAAAAGTGTGTAAAACATTTGCAACACGTCACTCATTGCTTTCAGCGCACAGACGCTGCACATTCATACATTTGATTTTTTTTGTTTGTCTGTGTTTGCTTGTCTGACACTTTTCTGCACATTTCAGCATATTTTTTTTTGTTTCTTTTTTTCTGACATTTAAATTTATGTTCTCTTCTTACTTTGCCGGCGTGTGAATGAGTACCTTACGTGAATCTGACATATGCATTTCAATAGGCAGAAGTAGGAGAGCATCTGCAGTTACTGCAAATACACACAGTAAATTGGACTATTTTCACAATTGTGCTGGACTAGTCCCTTTTTGATTGGAAAAGGTACGCGGGTGCATCCCTTTTGAAGCGCTGGAATCGATTGGAGCAGCAGGCCACCTCGGGTATAACAGAACAAGAAACACTGCGACGTGAACGAAACCTTTGGTCGACTTACTGAATCCCAAAATGGCCTTGGCAAGCCAATTCTTTGTTAGAGAGGGCTCGATCATTGGAGCTTTAAAATGTATCAATATCAATCTGCCCAAAGCCGTAAAGTAGCAGCGATATGTTCGGAAGTCAAATCGACTTCAAGTCAGAGCATGTGAAATCGCACTCGGTTCTGGTCATTCGGGCAGCCAGAAAGTAGCTATGAGACCACAGAATGGTTCAGGACCCAAAAAGGCCATTAGCTGTCTCTCTGGTGCCAACTCTTCAGCAACATCATTGAATTTGATTCCACAATGGCCTAGGCCGCCCCTGCTGTCTTTAGATAGTCGAAGTTGCGGCCTTCTCGTGGCCGCATCAATTTCATTTGAACTAAATTATTACTATAGTATAACTTTCTCACTCTAATAAATTAAAATATCCATAACGTGGTTTAGAACGAACACCCGTTTACTCCCTTCTTCTGCAATCATTTCGCACAAGTTTGATATCAGACACGAACCGTCGTAGTAAATAGGGAATTAGTCCTTTCATAAAGCTGTCACTGCTTGGCAATCTGCAGGGTATGATTATGACTACCTACATGTAAATGTATGTATGTATGTAAATGAGTTTAGTTTTTTCATTTTGTGCACCTTTTGTACTATATGAGTGTCCCTGTGTGAGTATGTTTGCATGTATGGGTTTTGTTGGCTTTGTTGTGAAAAGCGTGACCAACAGTAATGTCGCATTTCTGGTAACGAGCCTTAAATGATGTTGTCTTTGAAACCATTATGGGCACACTCATAAAGATTCAAGAGGACCCACATAAATGTAGCCATGCATAGGTACATTTACAAATATGTACATATGTTTGTCAATAAATGGAAAAAGAAAAAGCACACAGCTACTTGTAGATGCGTTTTACTGCGCTGAAATAATCACTGCGGTATTGAGAAACACAGAAATACATATCAGCTATGGATACTTATGCATAAATATATTTGTGCTTTCTTTTATCTAACTATATTAATGTAATAAAAAAAAATGTGGAAAATAAACTGGAGATGAGCATTATTAGTACAGCCAAAATTTTGAAAATTCTGAACGTTTTTGAATGTAATGCTTGATTTTTGACACTCAGGCGGTTGTGGAAGCGCCGTAATCTTGAAATTAAGTGTGACTAAGGTTTTCATTAACTCAAACGACTTTTCCGAATACTTGGTAAAAAAAAAAATATGTCCACTATTATCGAAAGAAGAGTAACTAGAGTCCTAGTCGTATGAGTAACTTTAGAAATCAATCGAAAAATTCGAAATTTTTTTAAATGTGATTTACCACTCAACTTCTTCAAAACAGGCATTAAATAGCCTTAATTTTAAACTCTTCTTTATAGCGGTTTTTGCCGAGTCCAATAATGCACGCTTGCCGATTCTCTTCTGTGCCAACTTGCGTCAATTGGAAATGCCAAGTGAAATCGATTTCTTCTTCATCTGTTCTTTTCATCGTATAGATATGGTGACCAGATTGCTATGCGCAACAATCGCGACATTTCTAAAGCATCGAGTCAGAACCTACAATGTTTTTTTTAGAATAAAAATAAATAACATCTTTTAATACAGTTTTATTTAAAACAAAACATAAAGGACTTGAAAATGTATGCACACAATATATATGGTGGCGAGAATGGAAATATGGAATACTTTTTTCGGCCACTTTTCTTTCTTTCAAAAATTTTATGTTTTATGAAAATATAGATTACTATCTAAAAAGAATCCTGTAAATCAAAATTTCAAACTTTGTAGAACATTTACAAACATAAGCCGATTTTCAACAAAGGTTGGTCAATATTTTAAGCTTTTTTATCAGATTTTTTAGAATTATTAGAATCATTAAATTTTAGTATAACAAAGTGCAAGTTCTAAGTAACATGGATTTACCGTTGATTTTTGGCAATTTGTTGTTCGCGTATTTTCTTCCATACAAAGTATGCTCGACAGTATTTTTGTATGGAGAAAATGCGCAACATTTAATAATCGAAAGGCGAACAGCCAAATAATGCTAAAATGCCTCTTCCTTATTTGTGTATTCGCCACTGTATCTACAGCTTGTATTTTTCATATCCAGAATTTTTTTGAGGGAATTAGTATTATTTTTTATAACTTCACCGAACTCAAGTTAGAATCGTTTCATTAAAAAAATAATAGTTATAAAAACCTTTAAAAAAAAAATGGCAAGAATGATTACTGCAACATAGCGAGCGTAACAGTTTGACAGAATAAAACATAACCAAATAGCATGGAAAATAAGGATGTTGGCTATGTTTGTGGCTCTCCTATATTCTACGTTCTTTGTGATAAGGAAAGTGCTGCCATGTTTTTGCGAAAATTTGTTTTTGGGCCAGTAATGAGAGACTATTTTTAAAAATCGGGATTTAATCCGTACAAATATGAAAAATCGGGACACTTATACGTGCCGACTTTCAAAAAATATTCAGCGGGACCATTTTCTCCGAATCGGTACGAATGGTCACCGTACGTATAGGAGGAGGTCTTCTCCTTTCTCTGCTGCCACTACCTGTTTCCGTGTTGAATACTTTCAGGGTTGAAGCGTTTGTCTACGGGCAAAAACTGACTCCTTGTGAGGTTTTAGTACGACAAGAGAGGAATTTACTTCTCAATTGACCACCCAGTCCAAAGTAGCACTTGTTGGCAATAGTGGTTCTCGGTCGGATCTGTAGGCTGACATTATTACTGGTAGTAAAGCTGGCTTATAAATAAATGAATAACTCTACGACTAGGGAAGGTGCTTCGCAGAGCTGGTGGGGTGGTGCTGATCAATGTGATGTTACACAACTGTATTAGTTTCACAGCAACTGTTTTTCTTTGTCAAAAGCTGCTTTGAAATCGAGAAGTAAGTAGAAAGTGGGTCTAGATTTTTGCCAGATCTAAAGCCACATCTACAAGGCAGAATCAGTTCATTGGCCGAAGGCTTCAACCTTTCATAATATGCTCGATAAGACCTTATTTATTACGCTGCTTAGAATGCTTATCCTACGGTTGTTGTCGCAAATGGTGGCGACACCTTTCTTTTTGATTGGACAGAGAAAACTGAAATTCCAGACGTCGCCAAGCGTTCAAACGACCCTATTCTGTCTACGATTTGATGCATGCATCTTATAAACTCCTCGTCGCCATAATTGTATAGTTCACCTGGCAAGCTTTCAGCTCTAACTGGTTTACTGTGCTTTCAGCGGAACATTTTGTATTTGTACCTCGTCATAGCCGGCTCGTCTTCGACTCGAGTCCATCTCTCCCGCTGATGTCAGTGCTGCTGTTACCATTCAGCAGGGTGGTGAAGTATTACTTCCATAATTTTAGCACGCTCTGCAGATCTGTCCCTGGCTCGCCGGGCTCGTTCTAAATGGAATTCACCCTTGTCTAGAGCCTTCGTATCTTGGCTGCAACAAGACGGTGATCTGAGTCTATGCTTGGTTCTCGGAAGCTTGCTTTTCGTCTTTCATAATATTATCTATTTGCTTTTTTGTATTTCGATCCGGAGACAGCCACGTAGCTTGTTGGACTGCATATTACTAAGTTTTGGCCCCCAATCTATCAGCATATTTCCGTCATCGGACCAAATTGCATTGAAATTTCCAAAGAACGATTTTGACTTTGTTACGGGGGGTGAGATCCTTGGATGGACGGGACATGTATTCCGTCCGGGGTTCTCAGTCGAGGTTTTCTAAACCTTTTCATTGACAAGAGTTTTTCGACCGGACAACCAGATATTGGTTAAATGTTAGTCGACAAATTTGTATAAATTTTATTGTTTTGCACTCCTATTGATAAAGGAAGTACAATTCACGTTCGGATGAGAAAAAATCGCAGCGAAATATTATTTCTAACCACGGATAATTAACTAAGGTTTTAATTGACCACATATGTATGTAGTGTTGTAGCTCGTTTTTTATACCTATTTCTTTAAAACAAAAACTACCTGCTTCCTGGGTTAACTCATAACCTTTCCACCGTAGTGAGTGCATTTAAAAGGTGAAATTACATGGCGTTAAGAGCAGACAGACAATACGACGTCACACTAACATTGATTGCAATGACTGGCGGCGTCTCGTCCTCGCCGCTTTACTTCTACATACGAAATACTGGCTCTGCCAAACTACAAGTATGCCGGCCATTTGGTGGCTTTGTGGCCGAGTCGCTGCTATTTTGTGCCACTTTTATCACATTTTTGTGCTGTTTACATTACTACTAACTACATAAGCGAGCGACTGCTTTTATATTTATCGATGCGCGCTGTTTTCCTTCTGGGCCAAGCCAAGCGACATACCGCCGCTCGGGCAGCGCTCACCAGTAGCCATTAAAACAACGTAAGGCTAATACCCTCATTCGTTCTTCGAAATCAATGAAGGCAATAATGACTACATGCGTCGCAACAAAGGCTAGCCAAACTAAACCAAACCAAAGCAAGCTGAATAAATACAACAAAGCCAAACGGCCAACTCCGCAGTGAACCCGTTCGATTTCAGTCAATCAACCTAACCACTCAGCACCCAAGTCATCTAGGCTACTCGCAAACTAACTAAAATCGATAAAGCCGCAACAAGAGCCTTCGAGTAAATATATATATATGTATATATGTATGTGTGTAGTATTTGGTACTGCTAATATTTTGCACTACGAAATGTTGAGTGCGAGTTCGAATAGTCAAATAACATTGCGCAAGTGTATTTGTGTGCGTAAATACTAAAATAAACTCACTAGGAAGGGTTATAAATACATACATACATACGCACATACAGATGTATGTATATACTCCAGCTGACTGGCGCGTTAGCCAAACCACCGTAACCGATTATGTTGGCTGACCGAAATACGATTTGCTAACCATTTCACCATATCGGTTTACCCTTACGCTTCCTTTAAGAACATACACACACGATGTAAATATTTGTTGCTGGACATAGTTGGCGTATGTCGAAGGAGCGAGCGTTTGTTACACTTTATGAATGATGTGCGGGCTACTGTTTATACACATATGTATGTATGAATGGGCATAAATATGAGATTATAAAATTAATTTATTTATGGTTTTATGGTAGGTAATATGCAAATAGTCGTTCGTTAAGCTACAGTGCTATCCTTGATTTGCTAGTTATTATTGCTACCTACCAGACTTAAACTTTAGATAGGGAGTAAGGGTATGGCTGAGCTTTCACCTGCTATTCGATGTGTGCGTCGATTCTGAGCGGTAGATGGTTTTTGTAAATACATACCTTGGTGTTCAAATTACTGTAGGAAATGACCATTGGGTGGATTTTGATGCAATGCCATCTTTTTTCTGAAGCTTCGAAGGCATTTGCTGGATGCACAGAGGTTTCATTCGTAGATCTCAGATGCAAAAAAATAAAAAGTTACTAAGTAATTAATTTTTTTAGTTATTTTTCCCCATTTTAAGTTACTTTAATAGCCGCACTCAGAAACATTCATTACATTAGCTCTAACGTGCACTTAACTAATGATCGTTAAATCTGTTGATTAATGTTTCCTCTCAAGTTATGAAATGAGAAATTTAAGTATGGACCCAAATTCCGCACCTTTTTTTGGAACTTTTTTTATTAAATATTTTGCTTTTTTAATTGAATTTCCTTTTTTTTAAATTTAATTTTTAGAAACTGTTTGCAAAAAGACAAACAAAACAACTAACAGGCCAATTCTGGCGTCTGTCTTTCATCTCACCACAGTCTTTCGAAAGACAAAAGTCCTTCTATTCTGGCAACTATCGTGAAAGCTTTTTTCTATATTTCGAATGACTAATTGAAAGATCTTCTAACGAGAAAGTCTTAGCGTTATTTTACTTACCTTTTAGCAATAGCGAAAAAAATCAATAAAATAAAACCTAAAAATTTAAGTATAAGAAGAAAAAAAAATTAACTAAACAAGTTTGTAAATATTAAATGAAATTGAAAGATATTTATTATTTAAACCATAAACTTATTTATTTAAAGAGAAAAAAATTTATTTAAAAAAAGAAAAAATTATTCCGTTGCCGAGGATTGAACTCGGATCTCTCGGATGGCACGCCAGTGCTCTGCTCACTACGCCATGTTTATTTAAAAGTTTTTATCATTTACTTATTTATTTACTTTCGAAATAAACTTTTCTAGAAAATTGTTTCATGTTTAGAAAATGATAAGGTTTTATTTTTTTGCCTCCCTCGAATATACAGACTGAGCGGCAAAAGTGTCTTCGTTAATTTTATGATCATTGGTACATCGAGCATTCCACGAAAAAAATGTATATTTTCGTCGCCGGTCTAATTACTTGTTTGGAGGGATTTTTCAAAAAAAATTTAGCTAGTGACGAGTGGGACGAGTCACTATTGAGGACACATATGTAGTTCGTGAGTAAAATGAACACTACTGAATTGATATGAATATGTATTTGGTAAAAGGACCTTATTTAAACAATGGGAAGCTAAGATATTTGTCAGTTATGTTAAAAAAAAAAACCTTATTTTGTTATGACGGGTAGGACGACCAATGAACATTTCTTTGAACGCCGACAACTTTTCCATAAACGTAGTTTAAATTCTACCTTCTTTTTGGATAATTGTTTTTTTTTTGCATTGCCACTGTCAATAAAAAGATAAAAAAAAAAATCTGTATCAGAGATAATCGCATTATGGCTGTGTTTATAGCCATAGAGAATAACAAACCGCCAAACTGAAGCTGGCTGCTATAAATACTCTTTACATATATTGTTATTTAAAACTTTCAATATTTAATATTCATAAATAGGACTTTCGAATTTTAAAATGGGATAGGCAGGGCATTTTTCAGGGGAGAATGGGGTTTTCGGATCTTTGTAGTTGGCAACACTGATGTACATAGTCATGTACTGTACTGATAGTCAGCACCATCGATAGTTGCGATAGTGATGCACCATCGATGTTATCTATAGTGCCATCAATATTTTGCCACCACTACCCGATACGCATTTATTTACCACATTTTTTTATGATTTTCGCACATTTTCCACATTGGGCCGAAATGCTGTGATATCGTATAAAGCCAGAACTAAGTACATATATGCATATCCATTTTTGAAGAAATTTGGTGAGAAGGTATAATATATATTCGTATTTTTTTATGTGCCTATAAAAAATTAAATATTAATAGAGCGTACATACATATAAATATATATGTAGATAATTTTGCTGGAGATGTGTAAAGACATCTTTGTGCGCTTATAGTAAGTATGCCAGTCACTTATTTGCCAATGTGCAACAACTCCGAAAAGTTGGCGCGCGTGTCCTTGCTCCACTTGCAAAGCCGGCAACAATAACAACTCAAAGGCAGCCAGCAGCACACCAGTCATCCATCCAAAGTGGTCGACGGCGGCAGCAGCAGCAACAGCGGCAAAGGACGACGGGCTTGGATGCAACTACAACTATCAAAATGATATACTTATGGCCACGTAAACCTTAACACGATTTTTTCTTTAATTAGTTAGAATTTTGTAAATTAATAAACAAAATTTACACTTTTTTAAATGTAGTTTACTAATAAATCAAAAACTATATAAATCAAAGTTTAAAACTTTGTACAAAATTTAGAAAAATTCATCAAATTCTCAAAAGAAATTCAAACTTTACAATTAAAACTTTTACGAAAAAATGCCAGGACTATTTTAAAATAGTAAGTAGAATTGATAAAAAAATATATTTTTTTTTAATACACCTCACTCTTTAACGAAAATTATATAAATAAAAGTTGCAAACTTTGCACAAAATTTGGAAAAATTCATAAAATTTTCATAAAAAATTACAATTTTTACGAAAAATGCAGTACACTTGTAGCTACGCAAACCTTACCACTACTTAAAAAATAGGTTAAATTTTTAAAATGTATAAAAAAAATATTCCTTTTTAAATATATTTCACTCTGTATCAAGAAATATATACATAAATCAAAAGTTTCAAACTTTGCGCAAAATTTAGAAAAAATCATAAAATTCTCATAAAAAATTAAAACTTTAAAATTAAAATTTTTACGAAAAATGCAGTACACTTTTAGCTACGCAAAATTTACCAGGACTTAAAAAAAAATAAGTAGATTTGATAAAAAAAAAATATTTGTAATATCTGTAAAAAAAACTGTATAAATAAAAGTTGCAAACTTTTAACAAAATTTAGAAAAATTCATAAAATTGTCATAAAAAATTTCAACTTATAAATTCAAATTTTTACGAAAAATGCAGTATTCTTGTAGCTACGAAAACCTTACCACTACTTAAAAAAAAATAGGTAGAACTTTTTAAATTTATAAAAAAAAAATTCATTTTTAAATAGTTATAGTTCACTCTCTATTAAAAACTATAAAAACTAAAGTTTCAAACTTTGTATAAAATCTAGAAATTTTTATAAAAATTTCAAACTTTTTAATAAACATTTTTACAAAAACTTCGGATAATTTTAGTATAATAATGTGCAATTTTGTAGTAGCCCAATATTTTCGTTGATTTTTGAACATTTTTCCTTGACGATTTTATGTAGCTGTTTTCCATTTAACGAATGCTTGCATTGTTTTTATATGGAAAAATGTCTTGGAAGAAAATTGTCAAAAATCAGCCAGAATTTTGAACTAATTCAAAAGTGCACTTTATTATATACTAAAACTAAATGGGCTGCATACCTAAAATTTTTCTAATAATTTCGACTAAAAAGTTTGAAATTTTGATGAAAATTTGATGGATTTTTCTAAATTTTGTACCTACAAAATTCGAAACTTTTATTTATATAGGTTTTGCTAGTGTGATCTAGATTTTATTAAAAAAAATTATTTTTTTATTAATTTAAAAAATTCTACCTAATTTTTTATTTTTTTTTAAGTCATGTTAAGATTTGCCTGGCTACAAATGTACTACATATTTTACTTACACATGGATACAGCAGCGAGTGGCTGAATAAGTTTTCTTTTGACTATTTTTTGTCTTAATTTCTCAAAATCTTGGCTTGAACTAAATTTGGGGCAGCATTGAAGCGACTGCCGCCGCGCATACCTTTCCATCTTCATTCGACAGTGTTTTTTCGCTCGTTCGCAGATTTGTGCTTGCTGGAGTGCTAGCGACGCGCTGTCAGAGGATGACTGCTTCACTAACTGACTGACTAACTGACTGACTCTGCAAAGAGCTGGGCATAAAAGATATCCGTCCTTATACCTTGAATATAAGAATACACATTTTGTAAGCAGCTTTGCATATGCACGTACATACATACATACCTATACACATTCATGCATACATACAAACATACAATTCTATGCATATCCTTTCGCTCATTGTTCAGCACATTGCATTGTTTCCTTTAAAACAAAAAAAAAACACAATACTGCAAAACGTTAAGTAGCCAGCTACTAAGAAGCGAACATTCTTGCTGATGTTGCGCATACTTGAAGAGCTCTTTCACAATTAATGCACTTCCTCGCTTTATTTTTAGCACAATGCATTGTACAGTTATTAACAGAAGCAGTACTTCATTAAGTGATTTCCCCTTTTAAAAGTCATCGAAAGAAACGTTACAACTCCTTAAAATCACTTCCATTAAAACACTTGGAGGGAGCGAGCACGCTCTTGTGGCACGTCTTAACTACTCCCCACCCCACTTTTGCCAATACGTGCGCTATCGCTCCATTATTTCCAATAATTTTTCACTGTTTGCCTGTTGTTGCTTTTGTGTTTTTGCATGCATTGTGTGTTGCATTATTTGTCGCTCGTTTACACTTCCGCACACACGATCTAGTACATCCATCCATCATCAAGTGGCGCACACTTCATAGTTCGCGTTGAAGGAAAACAATAAAATTGCAACGACATCAAGGTACAACAAACTTATTGTGGTTGTTGCTGCTTTACAATATGTATCTACATATGTATGTATTGTTTTTGTTGCTGCTGCTGCTGTTGCGTTTCCTCCATAAAACATGAATTGCCTACGCCAATATCGTACACAATAGATCCTTGCAAGTGCTATTTGCTTTGCATACTATTAGGCGCATGCATACGTGTACAATAAATGTTCACTCGTGTTCTGTTGGTGCATATGCATGTATTGGTGTATTGATGCAAGAGTGTCTCATCGACATGCACACACAAGCAAGTGCATAATCTCTGTGCGGGAGGGGAGAAGTTAAGCTGATGGGCCTGTAGGAATTAGAGACTTCGCTTTGGTTGTACGGATTTAAGTGGAATTAAAAGCTCTCCAAGGGGCTTTTAAGTTCTATTAAGGGTTTTCGAAATATATAAATCCGTATAAAAGGTGAATGCTGCTTTAAATAGCAACCTAAACCTAGTTTAGGTATAACTGACCGTAACTCAATCATAAATTCCGTCTGTTTTCGTGGCGCTGAAGCTTTCTCACCATTAACACGACATTAAACAGAATATTCATCTGGAATAATTATGGACATCTGAAGTGACACTGCACACCACTGCTGGTTCTGTGTAGATCCTACATTACCCACATTCCATTCAGAGAGGAGACTTGGTGAGATATAGTGTCAGCAATCAATGCCCTGTGAGCGTATTCGCGATGGGTCGAAGTTGAGTGATAAGGCAGGTTAAGGGGTCTTCTGTGGGAAACCTTTTATCAACATCAAATTTAGGCTCCCGAATCCCTGCAGTTTTTTTCCAAGCGCAATAAAGGAAGTCGCGGATTGGATGGGTACAAATGTAATACCCTTTAAGAATGTTTAGAAAGGTATATTCTAATATGCCTGACTTAGCAGCATCGTATAACAATCACTTCGTCAACCATTTTATTAGGGTTCTCCAGGCCACAGTTATATCGCTGCTACATGCATGGGCACTCTTGAATAATTGTTAAGAGCCTTTGAAGCCCCCAAAGGATACAGATGCGCTTTGAGTCAGCTTGCTAGCGCTGAGCGAAAGCCACGAAATTCAAGGTGACTATGCCCTTCTAGCCACCAGTAGACCAACGGAGCTCCAATGAGGTTTTAAAACTGTTCAAATTACATCTATCTTTACTTTTGGGAGACCCAACTGGTCACTGTGCGATCAGAATCCATGCTGTTACGCTCGACACTATCTTTACCCCCGATGGAACTGTATGGAAGATGAGGAGGCCGAATCGTCTCGCGAGCTTAAGTTTAAACACTTTGGGTCTCCTTTCTTTCTCATCCTCGAGGAGCTTTCGGAAATAGAGATTGGGTGCCTGGGAGCGTTGTTGTGAGCACGGAGAATTTTGTTTCCAGCTAACAAATAAAAACTCTTGCCAACAAAGGCTACTTTGGCGTCGGTAGATAAGTTTGAAAACAGATATCTCTACCGGCGAAAGAAACGTACGCTATATAAAGCTCTCATTTTCCACGTCCCTTTGTAGGGTGCAAAGATATTGATGGTGACAAATAGAAATGAGAAAGCTTTGGGATAGAACTATTCTAAGTATGTTTGTATATCGAAGAAGACGGAA